>NC_079535.1:12462095-12684595 GCF_003711565.1 Takifugu flavidus
GATCAGACTCTATTGAAATTGCCTTTGATGCAACATTAAAGCAGCTACAAAGTTGTTACCCTGTGGGCAATGCTTTATAGTTTTTAAGTAATGTGCAAATGTTATTTTACCTTAATAATCAGTCATAATGTTGAAGTCGATCCCGAAAGGTGGACTGGAACTGGCGATGAGGATTTTCATGACAACAGCACAAAGACAACAAAAGTGAAGCAAATGGACAGACATCAGGACAGAAGAAATGAGGGTGAAGATGAAGAGCTATTAGAAGAGGATCGTGACCTTCTCTCCTCAATTGATGAATTAATTAAGGAAATTGAGTCGAATTTGCCTGACCCAAATAATCCCACTAGTTCATCTGAATCAGAAGATAGCGATTGGGAACCATCCAGGAGGCAGTTAATGAGCAAATCGATCTAGAAATGGACATCAAGTTTCTCATTGAGGACTATGAAAGAGCTCATCAGGATATTTTAGTTGGCAGAAATGATATGAGCAAATTATTACAAGAAATTAAGGAAGAGAAACAACAACAAAGTGCTGAATCTTCTGATGCCCATGAAGCCAAACATCTGGAAGTCAACGCAGAACCTCCACAAGGGAATATTTTAGAGGACAAAGAGCTACAAGAATTCTTCAAATACTGCAACGGACCCTTTATAGCTGAACCCCATATAAAGACACACAAGTCAGAGCTTCTATCAGAAGAAAAGCTCCAAAACCTCAACCTAGAGGAATGTTTGAACCTGCTGAAACGATTTGAAGCAGAGCTTCAGCAAGAGAAGAGCAAGAACAAGGCTGCCCAAGAAGAACTGGAGAAGGTAAAACTTTCAAGTGCGGAGGAGATTCAAAAGCATAAAACTGAGCTGGATAATGTCCGACAGCAACTGAAGAGTCTTCAGTGTGATCACCAAAAGACTATCAAGGAACACTCAAACCTTTGCAGCAAGAGCTGAAGAAGACCAAAGCTGCATATGAGGAACAGCTTCAGAATCATAAAGAAGAGCTCAAAGATTTCAAACAAAAGTATGAGATTCTTCAGCGGGACCTCAAGAAAGCCCAGGAAACAATTGAGAGGGAACAGCCCAGTGGCGAAGCTCCTCTAGAGCAGGAGCACCAAACCTGTAAAAAAGATCTCAGACAGAAGTTTGACAGTTTCCGGGCTGACCTCAAAAAATCCAAAATGGATCTTCAGTCTTCAGAGTCCAGTCTTTTCATGAGAGGCCTAGGGAGTATGGGAATGTCCTCAAACCAGGGGATGTTTCAAAGCTTTAAAATTGCAGAGACAAACTTCAGAAGCAGGGTCCTGAGTCTCCAGAGTGAGCTACAGGAATCAAAAAAAGAAACCCAGCAGGAGAAGAAATTGTATGATTGTCTCAAGAAAGAGAAGGACACCATTCGGCTAGCATATAAGGAGCAGCAAAACAGCTGAGTTACGCCAAAATGCACTTTGAGAGCGTTCGTGCTCAGCTGGACGATTACAAGACAAGGAGCGAGTCAAAAACCGAAGAGACGGATCATCTCAGGAAGGACCGGAAGAAGGTCAAAAAATCCCACAACAAGGACCGTGAGAAGGCTGACAGTGATACTGAACTAGAGCCTTGGAACGACGAGAAGAGACATGGTAAAGATGTCAGCGCGCAGGAAGGAAACGATGCCTCAGAGCTGCTGACGGAGAGGAAGAGACGGAAGAAGCATCGGAAAAACAAACCAAGCACAGAAAGCGAGCAGAAAGCGGGCGAAAACGAAGACCCGCAGACATCTGGGCAGACCCAAAAGACTAAAAAGTCTGCATTTACTAAAATGTGCCACTTTTTGGGTTGAGGAAACATAAAAAAATGGAAGCCGAGCAGACAGGAAGAGGTTCTGGTGAAGGTCCGACGAAGACACAGACGTTCACCTCGACAATCTTTACGAGATTTTAAACCAATTTAAAACAAACTGCCTGAAAGTGGGAGATGGACAGTGTGCGAATAATTATTCTATTATTATCGTTAAATGCATTTGTATGTTTAGCACCTCAGTAGATAAAGAAGAATCAGAGTGTTTTTCACTTCTCTTGATTTAATACACTTGTCCAGAGCACCAGATTTACTGTGAGATTATCTGAAACCTTAAAAGCGTCTAGGGAGGGGTGAAATGAAATTCCACAAAGCTAACGAGCTGATGTGAATAAAGGAAAGAGGAGGAGTAGATTCATTTAAGCTAACATACTCCTCCTCCTGAAGCCAGGTCTCAGTAAGACAAAATAAATCAATGTGATGATCCGCTATCAGGTCGTGCACGAACAGGGATTTACACAAAAGAGATGTAAATTTTAACAGTCCACACTTAATTGTGATATTAGTTTCTCCAACTTGTGTTTTAGTATTAATTTTAATTAGATTATGGTGATTGACCGCTCCCCGCATTACCCAACGGAAGTTTCTGTCACACTGGCATGATGATGACATCACGTAACACAGTAGTAAAGGCTTCAACCATTAAAGGCCCATTTTAATATGATCAGACTCTATTGAAATTGCCTTTGATGCAACATTAAAGCAGCTACAAAGTTGTTACCCTGTGGGCAATGCTTTATAGTTTTAAGTAATGTGCAAATGTTATTTTACCTTAATAATCAGTCATAATGTTGAAGTCGATCCCGAAAGGTGACTGGAACTCAGGCGATGAGGATTTTCATGACAACAGCACAAAGACAACAAAAGTGAAGCAAATGGACAGACATCAGGACAGAAGAAATGAGGGTGAAGAGCTATTAGAAGAGGATCGTGACCTTCTCTCCTCAATTGATGAATTAATTAAGGAAATTGAGTCGAATTTGCCTGACCCAAATAATCCCACTAGTTCATCTGAATCAGAAGATAGCGATTGGGAAACCATCCAGGAGGCAGTTAATGAGCAAATCGATCTAGAAATGGACATCAAGTTTCTCATTGAGGACTATGAAAGAGCTCATCAGGATATTTTAGTTGGCAGAAATGATATGAGCAAATTATTACAAGAAATTAAGGAAGAGAAACAACAACAAAGTGCTGAATCTTCTGATGCCCATGAAGCCAAACATCTGGAAGTCAACGCAGAACCTCCACAAGGGAATATTTTAGAGGACAAAGAGCTACAAGAATTCTTCAAATACTGCAACGGACCCTTTATAGCTGAAACCCATATAAAGACACACAAGTCAGAGCTTCTATCAGAAGAAAAGCTCCAAAACCTCAACCTAGAGGAATGTTTGAACCTGCTGAAACGATTTGAAGCAGAGCTTCAGCAAGAGAAGAGCAAGAACAAGGCTGCCCAAGAAGAACTGGAGAAGGTAAAACTTTCAAGTGCGGAGGAGATTCAAAAGCATAAAACTGAGCTGGATAATGTCCGACAGCAACTGAAGAGTCTTCAGTGTGATCACCAAAAGACTATCAAGGAACACTCAAACCTTTGCCAGCAAGAGCTGAAGAAGACCAAAGCTGCATATGAGGAACAGCTTCAGAATCATAAAGAAGAGCTCAAAGATTTCAAACAAAGTATGAGATTCTTCAGCGGGACCTCAAGAAAGCCCAGGAAACAATTGAGAGGGAACAGCCCAGTGGCGAAGCTCCTCTAGAGCAGGAGCACCAAACCTGTAAAAAAGATCTCACTACAGAAGTTCATATCTTGACTTTCCGGGCTGACCTCAAAAAATCCAAAATGGATCTTCAGTCTTCAGAGTCCAGTCTTTTCATGAGAGGCCTAGGGAGTATGGGAATGTCCTCAAACCAGGGGATGTTTCAAAGCTTTAAAATTGCAGAGACGAACTTCAGAAGCAGGGTCCTGAGTCTCCAGAGAGTGAGCTACAGGAATCAAAAAAAGAAACCCAGCAGGAGAAGAAATTGTATGATTGTCTCAAGAAAGAGAAGGACACCATTCGGCTAGCATATAAGGAGCAGCAAAACCAGCTGAGTTACGCCAAAATGCACTTTGAGAGCGTTCGTGCTCAGCTGGACGATTACAAGACAAGGAGCGAGTCAAAAACCGAAGAGACGGATCATCTCAGGAAGGACCGGAAGAAGGTCAAAAAATCCCACAACAAGGACCGTGAGAAGGCTGACAGTGATACTGAACTAGAGCCTTGGAACGATGAGAAGAAGAGACATGGTAAAGATGTCAGCGCGCAGGAAGGAAACGATGCCTCAGAGCTGCTGACGGAGAGGAAGAGACGGAAGAAGCATCGGAAAAAACAAACCAAGCACAGAAAGCGAGCAGAAAGCGGGCGAAAACGAAGACCCGCAGACCTCGGCAGACCCAAAAGACTAAAAAGTCTGCATTTACTAAAATGTGCCACTTTTTTGGGTTGAGGAAACATAAAAAAATGGAAGCCGAGCAGACAGGAAGAGGTTCTGGTGAAGGTCCGACGAAGACACAGACGTTCACCTCGACAATCTTTACGAGATTTTAAACCAATTTAAAACAAACTGCCTGAAAGTGGGAGATGGACAGTGTGCGAATAATTATTCTATTATTATCGTTTAAATGCATTTGTATGTTTAGCACCTCAGTAGATAAAGAATCAGAGTGTTTTTCACTTCTCTTGATTTAATACACTTGTCCAGAGCACCAGATTTACTGTGAGATTATCTGAAACCTTAAAAGCGTCTAGGGAGGGGGTGAAATTCCACAAAGCTAACGAGCTGATGTGAATAAAGGAAAGAGGAGGAGTAGATTCATTTAAGCTAACATACTCCTCCTCCTGAAGCCAGGTCTCAGTAAAGACAAAATAAATCAATGATGATCCGCTCTATCAGGTCGTGACGAACAGGGATTTACACAAAAGAGATGTAAATTTTAACAGTCCACACTTAATTGTGATATTAGTTTCTCCAACTTGTGTTTTAGTATTAATTTTAATTAGATTATGGTGATTGACCGCTCCCCGCATTACCCAACGGAAGTTTTGTCACACTGGCATGATTATGACATCACGTAACACAGTAGTAAAGGCTTCAACCATTAAAGGCCCATTTTAATATGATCAGACTCTATTGAAATTGCCTTTGATGCAACATTAAAGCAGCTACAAAGTTGTTACCCTGTGGGCAATGCTTTATAGTTTTTAAGTAATGTGCAAATGTTATTTTACCTTAATAATCAGTCATAATGTTGAAGTCGATCCCGAAAGGTGACTGGAACTCAGGCGATGAGGATTTTCATGACAACAGCACAAAGACAACAAAAGTGAAGCAAATGGACAGACATCAGGACAGAAGAAATGAGGGTGAAGAGCTATTAGAAGAGGATCGTGACCTTCTCTCCTCAATTGATGAATTAATTAAGGAAATTGAGTCGAATTTGCCTGACCCAAATAATCCCACTAGTTCATCTGAATCAGAAGATAGCGATTGGGAAACCATCCAGGAGGCAGTTAATGAGCAAATCGATCTAGAAATGGACATCAAGTTTCTCATTGAGGACTATGAAAGAGCTCATCAGGATATTTTAGTTGGCAGAAATGATATGAGCAAATTATTACAAGAAATTCAAAGAAGAGAAACAACAACAAAGTGCTGAATCTTCTGATGCCCATGAAGCCAAACATCTGGAAGTCAACGCAGAACCTCCACAAGGGAATATTTTAGAGGACAAGAGCTACAAGAATTCTTCAAATACTGCAACGGACCCTTTATAGCTGAACCCCATATAAAGACACACAAGTCAGAGCTTCTATCAGAAGAAAAGCTCCAAAACCTCAACCTAGAGGAATGTTTGAACCTGCTGAAACGATTTGAAGCAGAGCTTCAGCAAGAGAAGAGCAAGAACAAGGCTGCCCAAGAAGAACTGGAGAAGGTAAAACTTTCAAGTGCGGAGGAGATTCAAAAGCATAAAAGAGCTGGATAATGTCCGACAGCAACTGAAGAGTCTTCAGTGTGATCACCAAAAGACTATCAAGGAACACTCAAACCTTTGCCAGCAAGAGCTGAAGAAGACCAAAGCTGCATATGAGGAACAGCTTCAGAATCATCAAGAAGAGCTCAAAGATTTCAAACAAAAGTATGAGATCTTCTCAGCGGGACCTCAAGAAAGCCCGGAAACAATTGAGAGGGAACAGCCCAGTGGCGAAGCTCCTCTAGAGCAGGAGCACCAAACCTGTAAAAAAGATCTCAGACAGAAGAAGTTGACAGTTTCCGGGCTGACCTCAAAAAATCAAAATGGATCTTCAGTCTTCAGAGTCCAGTCTTTTCATGAGGGCCTAGGGAGTATGGGGATGTCCTCAAACCAGGGGATGTTTCAAAGCTTAAAATTGCAGAGAAAAACTGACATCAGAAGCAGGGTCCTGAGTCTCCAGAGTGAGCTACAGGAATCAAAAAAAGAAACCCAGGCAGGAGAGAAATTGTATGATTGTCTCAAGAAAGAGAAGGACACCATTCGGCTAGCAATAATAAGCAGCAAAACCAGCTGAGTTACGCCAAAATGCACTTGAGAGCGTTCGTGCTCAGCTGGACGATTACAAGACAAGGAGCGAGTCAAAAACGAAGAGAGACGGATCATCTCGGACCGGAAGAAGGAAAGAAGGTCAAAAAATCCCACAACAAGGACCGTGAGAAGGCTGACAGTGATACTGAACTAGAGCCTTGGAACGATGAGAAGAAGAGACATGGTAAAGATGTCAGCGCGCAGGAAGGAAACGATGCCTCAGAGCTGCTGACGAGAGAAGGAAGAGATGGAAGAAGCATCGGAAAAACAAACCAAGCACAAAGAGAAAGCGAGCAGAAAGCGGGCGAAAACGAAGACCCGCAGACATCTGGGCAGACCCAAAAGACTAAAAAGTCTGCATTTACTAAAATGTGCCACTTTTTGGGTTGAGGAAACATAAAAAAATGGAAGCCGAGCAGACAGGAAGAGGTTCTGGTGAAGGTCCGACGAAGACACAGACGTTCACCTCGACAATCTTTACGAGATTTTAAACCAATTTAAAACAAACTGCCTGAAAGTGGGAGATGGACAGTGTGCGAATAATTATTCTATTATTATCGTTTAAATGCATTTGTATGTTTAGCACCTCAGTAGATAAAGAAGAATCAGAGTGTTTTTCACTTCTCTTGATTTAATACACTTGTCCAGAGCACCAGATTTACTGTGAGATTATCTGAAACCTTAAAAGCGTCTAGGGAGGGGGTGAAATTCCACAAAGCTAACGAGCTGATGTGAATAAAGGAAAGAGGAGGAGTAGATTCATTTAAGCTAACATACTCCTCCTCCTGAAGCCAGGTCTCAGTAAGACAAAATAAATCAATGTGATGATCCGCTATCAGGTCGTGCACGAACAGGGATTTACACAAAAGAGATGTAAATTTTAACAGTCCACACTTAATTGTGATATTAGTTTCTCCAACTTGTGTTTTAGTATTAATTTTAATTAGATTATGGTGATTGACCGCTCCCCGCATTACCCAACGGAAGTTTCTGTCACACTGGCATGATTATGACATCACGTAACACAGTAGTAAAGGCTTCAACCATTAAAGGCCCATTTTAATATGATCAGACTCTATTGAAATTGCCTTTGATGCAACATTAAAGCAGCTACAAAGTTGTTACCCTGTGGGCAATGCTTTATAGTTTTTAAGTAATGTGCAAATGTTATTTTACCTTAATAATCAGTCATAATGTTGAAGTCGATCCCGAAAGGTGACTGGAACTCAGGCGATGAGGATTTTCATGACAACAGCACAAAGACAACAAAAGTGAAGCAAATGGACAGACATCAGGACAGAAGAAATGAGGGTGAAGAGCTATTAGAAGAGGATCGTGACCTTCTCTCCTCAATTGATGAATTAATTAAGGAAATTGAGTCGAATTTGCCTGACCCAAATAATCCCACTAGTTCATCTGAATCAGAAGATAGCGATTGGGAAACCATCCAGGAGGCAGTTAATGAGCAAATCGATCTAGAAATGGACATCAAGTTTCTCATTGAGGACTATGAAAGAGCTCATCAGGATATTTTAGTTGGCAGAAATAATATGAGCAAATTATTACAAGAAATTAAGGAAGAGAAACAACAACAAAGTGCTGAATCTTCTGATGCCCATGAAGCCAAACATCTGGAAGTCAACGCAGAACCTCCACAAGGGAATATTTTAGAGGACAAAGAGCTACAAGAATTCTTCAAATACTGCAACGGACCCTTTATAGCTGAACCCCATATAAAGACACACAAGTCAGAGCTTCTATCAGAAGAAAAGCTCCAAAACCTCAACCTAGAGGAATGTTTGAACCTGCTGAAACGATTTGAAGCAGAGCTTCAGCAAGAGAAGAGCAAGAACAAGGCTGGCCCAAGAAGAACTGGAGAAGGTAAAACTTTCAAGTGCGGAGGAGATTCAAAAGCATAAAACTGAGCTGGATAATGTCCGACAGCAACTGAAGAGTCTTCAGTGTGATCACCAAAAGACTATCAAGGAACACTCAAACCTTTGCCAGCAAGAGCTGAAGAAGACCAAAGCTGCATATGAGGAACAGCTTCAGAATCATAAAGAAGAGCTCAAAGATTTCAAACAAAAGTATGAGATTCTTCAGCGGGACCTCAAGAAAGCCCAGGAAACAATTGAGAGGGAACAGCCCAGTGGCGAAGCTCCTCTAGAGCAGGAGCACCAAACCTGTAAAAAAGATCTCAGACAGAAGTTTGACAGTTTCCGGGCTGACCTCAAAAAATCCAAAATGGATCTTCAGTCTTCAGAGTCCAGTCTTTTCATGAGAGGCCTAGGGAGTATGGGAATGTCCTCAAACCAGGGGATGTTTCAAAGCTTTAAAATTGCAGAGACAAACTTCAGAAGCAGGGTCCTGAGTCTCCAGAGTGAGCTACAGGAATCAAAAAAAGAAACCCAGCAGGAGAAGAAATTGTATGATTGTCTCAAGAAAGAGAAGGACACCATTCGGCTAGCATATAAGGAGCAGCAAAACCAGCTGAGTTACGCCAAAATGCACTTTGAGAGCGTTCGTGCTCAGCTGGACGATTACAAGACAAGGAGCGAGTCAAAAACCGAAGAGACGGATCATCTCAGGAAGGACCGGAAGAAGGTCAAAAAATCCCACAACAAGGACCGTGAGAAGGCTGACAGTGATACTGAACTAGAGCCTTGGAACGACAGAGAGAAGAAGAGACATGGTAAAGATGTCAGCGCGCAGGAAGGAAACGATGCCTCAGAGCTGCTGACGGAGAGGAAGAGACGGAAGAAGCATCGGAAAAACAAACCAAGCACAGAAAGCGAGCAGAAAGCGGGCGAAAACGAAGACCCGCAGACATCTCGGCAGACCCAAAAGACTAAAAAGTCTGCATTTACTAAAATGTGCCACTTTTTTGGGTTGAGGAAACATAAAAAAATGGAAGCCGAGCAGACAGGAAGAGGTTCTGGTGAAGGTCCGACGAAGACACAGACGTTCACCTCGACAATCTTTACGAGATTTTAAACCAATTTAAAACAAACTGCCTGAAAGTGGGAGATGGACAGTGTGCGAATAATTATTCTATTATTATCGTTTAAATGCATTTGTATGTTTAGCACCTCAGTAGATAAAGAAGAATCAGAGTGTTTTTCACTTCTCTTGATTTAATACACTTGTCCAGAGCACCAGATTTACTGTGAGATTATCTGAAACCTTAAAAGCGTCTAGGGAGGGGGTGAAATTCCACAAAGCTAACGAGCTGATGTGAATAAAGGAAAGAGGAGGAGTAGATTCATTTAAGCTAACATACTCCTCCTACTGAAGCCAGGTCTCAGTAAGACAAAATAAATCAATGTGATGATCCGCTATCAGGTCGTGCACGAACAGGGATTTACACAAAAGAGATGTAAATTTTAACAGTCCACACTTAATTGTGATATTAGTTTCTCCAACTTGTGTTTTAGTATTAATTTTAATTAGATTATGGTGATTGACCGCTCCCCGCATTACCCAACGGAAGTTTCTGTCACACTGGCATGATGATGACATCACGTAACACAGTAGTAAAGGCTTCAACCATTAAAGGCCCATTTTAATATGATCAGACTCTATTGAAATTGCCTTTGATGCAACATTAAAGCAGCTACAAAGTTGTTACCCTGTGGGCAATGCTTTATAGTTTTTAAGTAATGTGCAAATGTTATTTTACTTAATAATCAGTCATAATGTTGAAGTCGATCCCGAAAGGTGACTGGAACTCAGGCGATGAGGATTTTCATGACAACAGCACAAAGACAACAAAAGTGAAGCAAATGGACAGACATCAGGACAGAAGAAATGAGGGTGAAGAGCTATTAGAAGAGGATCGTGACCTTCTCTCCTCAATTGATGAATTAATTAAGGAAATTGAGTCGAATTTGCCTGACCCAAATAATCCCACTAGTTCATCTGAATCAGAAGATAGCGATTGGGAAACCATCCAGGAGGCAGTTAATGAGCAAATCGATCTAGAAATGGACATCAAGTTTCTCATTGAGGACTATGAAAGAGCTCATCAGGATATTTTAGTTGGCAGAAATGATATGAGCAAATTATTACAAGAAATTCAGGAAGAGAAACAACAACAAAGTGCTGAATCTTCTGATGCCCATGAAGCCAAACATCTGGAAGTCAACGCAGAACCTCCACAAGGGAATATTTTAGAGGACAAAGAGCTACAAGAATTCTTCAAATACTGCAACGGACCCTTCATAGCTGAACCCCATATAAAGACACACAAGTCAGAGCTTCTATCAGAAGAAAAGCTCCAAAACCTCAACCTAGAGGAATGTTTGAACCTGCTGAAACGATTTGAAGCAGAGCTTCAGCAAGAGAAAAGCAAGAACAAGGCTGCCCAAGAAGAACTGGAGAAGGTAAAACTTTCAAGTGCGGAGGAGATTCAAAAGCATAAAACTGAGCTGGATAATGTCCGACAGCAACTGAAGAGTCTTCAGTGTGATCACCAAAAGACTATCAAGGAACACTCAAACCTTTGCCAGCAAGAGCTGAAGAAGACCAAAGCTGCATATGAGGAACAGCTTCAGAATCATAAAGAAGAGCTCAAAGATTTCAAACGAAAGTATGAGATTCTTCAGCGGGACCTCAAGAAAGCCCAGGAAACAATTGAGAGGGAACAGCCCAGTGGCGAAGCTCCTCTAGAGCAGGAGCACCAAACCTGTAAAAAAGATCTCAGACAGAAGTTTGACAGTTTCCGGGCTGACCTCAAAAAATCCAAAATGGATCTTCAGTCTTCAGAGTCCAGTCTTTTCATGAGAGGCCTAGGGAGTATGGGAATGTCCTCAAACCAGGGGATGTTTCAAAGCTTTAAAATTGCAGAGACAAACTTCAGAAGCAGGGTCCTGAGTCTCCAGAGTGAGCTACAGGAATCAAAAAAAGAAACCCAGCAGGAGAAAATTGTATGATTGTCTCAAGAAAGAGAAGGACACCATTCGGCTAGCATATAAGGAGCAGCAAAACCAGCTGAGTTACGCCAAAATGCACTTTGAGAGCGTTCGTGCTCAGCTGGACGATTACAAGACAAGGAGCGAGTCAAAAACCGAAGAGACGGATCATCTCAGGAAGGACCGGAAGAAGGTCAAAAAATCCCACAACAAGGACCGTGAGAAGGCTGACAGTGATACTGAACTAGAGCCTTGGAACGACGAGAAGAAGAGACATGGTAAAGATGTCAGCGCGCAGGAAGGAAACGATGCCTCAGAGCTGCTGACGGAGAGGAAGAGACGGAAGAAGCATCGGAAAAACAAACCAAGCACAGAAAGCGAGCAGAAAGCGGGCGAAAACGAAGACCCGCAGACATCTGGGCAGACCCAAAAGACTAAAAAGTCTGCATTTACTAAAATGTGCCACTTTTTTGGGTTGAGGAAACATAAAAAAATGGAAGCCGAGCAGACAGGAAGAGGTTCTGGTGAAGGTCCGACGAAGACACAGACGTTCACCTCGACAATCTTTACGAGATTTTAAACCAATTTAAAACAAACTGCCTGAAAGTGGGAGATGGACAGTGTGCGAATAATTATTCTATTATTATCATTTAAATGCATTTGTATGTTTAGCACCTCAGTAGATAAAGAAGAATCAGAGTGTTTTTCACTTCTCTTGATTTAATACACTTGTCCAGAGCACCAGATTTACTGTGAGATTATCTGAAACCTTAAAAGCGTCTAGGGAGGGGGTGAAATTCCACAAAGCTAACGAGCTGATGTGAATAAAGGAAAGAGGAGGAGTAGATTCATTTAAGCTAACATACTCCTCCTCCTGAAGCCAGGTCTCAGTAAGACAAAATAAATCAATGTGATGATCCGCTATCAGGTCGTGCACGAACAGGGATTTACACAAAAGAGATGTAAATTTTAACAGTCCACACTTAATTGTGATATTAGTTTCTCCAACTTGTGTTTTAGTATTAATTTTAATTAGATTATGGTGATTGACCGCTCCCCGCATTACCCAACGGAAGTTTCTGTCACACTGGCATGATTATGACATCACGTAACACAGTAGTAAAGGCTTCAACCATTAAAGGCCCATTTTAATATGATCAGACTCTATTGAAATTGCCTTTGATGCAACATTAAAGCAGCTACAAAGTTGTTACCCTGTGGGCAATGCTTTATAGTTTTTAAGTAATGTGCAAATGTTATTTTACCTTAATAATCAGTCATAATGTTGAAGTCGATCCCGAAAGGTGACTGGAACTCAGGCGATGAGGATTTTCATGACAACAGCACAAAGACAACAAAAGTGAAGCAAATGGACAGACATCAGGACAGAAGAAATGAGGGTGAAGAGCTATTAGAAGAGGATCGTGACCTTCTCTCCTCAATTGATGAATTAATTAAGGAAATTGAGTCGAATTTGCCTGACCCAAATAATCCCACTAGTTCATCTGAATCAGAAGATAGCGATTGGGAAACCATCCAGGAGGCAGTTAATGAGCAAATCGATCTAGAAATGGACATCAAGTTTCTCATTGAGGACTATGAAAGAGCTCATCAGGATATTTTAGTTGGCAGAAATGATATGAGCAAATTATTACAAGAAATTCAGGAAGAGAAACAACAACAAAGTGCTGAATCTTCTGATGCCCATGAAGCCAAACATCTGGAAGTCAACGCAGAACCTCCACAAGGGAATATTTTAGAGGACAAAGAGCTACAAGAATTCTTCAAATACTGCAACGGACCCTTCATAGCTGAACCCCATATAAAGACACACAAGTCAGAGCTTCTATCAGAAGAAAAGCTCCAAAACCTCAACCTAGAGGAATGTTTGAACCTGCTGAAACGATTTGAAGCAGAGCTTCAGCAAGAGAAGAGCAAGAACAAGGCTGCCAAGAAGAACTGGAGAAGGTAAAACTTTCAAGTGCGGAGGAGATTCAAAAGCATAAAACTGAGCTGGATAATGTCCGACAGCAACTGAAGAGTCTTCAGTGTGATCACCAAAAGACTATCAAGGAACACTCAAACCTTTGCCAGCAAGAGCTGAAGAAGACCAAAGCTGCATATGAGGAACAGCTTCAGAATCATAAAGAAGAGCTCAAAGATTTCAAACAAAAGTATGAGATTCTTCAGCGGGACCTCAAGAAAGCCCAGGAAACAATTGAGAGGGAACAGCCCAGTGGCGAAGCTCCTCTAGAGCAGGAGCACCAAACCTGTAAAAAAGATCTCAGACAGAAGTTTGACAGTTTCCGGGCTGACCTCAAAAAATCCAAAATGGATCTTCAGTCTTCAGAGTCCAGTCTTTTCATGAGAGGCCTAGGGAGTATGGGAATGTCCTCAAACCAGGGGATGTTTCAAAGCTTTAAAATTGCAGAGACAACTTCAGAAGCAGGGTCCTGAGTCTCCAGAGTGAGCTACAGGAATCAAAAAAAGAAACCCAGCAGGAGAAGAAATTGTATGATTGTCTCAAGAAAGAGAAGGACACCATTCGGCTAGCATATAAGGAGCAGCAAAACCAGCTGAGTTACGCCAAAATGCACTTTGAGAGCGTTCGTGCTCAGCTGGACGATTACAAGACAAGGAGCGAGTCAAAAACCGAAGAGACGGATCATCTCAGGAAGGACCGGAAGAAGGTCAAAAAATCCCACAACAAGGACCGTGAGAAGGCTGACAGTGATACTGAACTAGAGCCTTGGAACGACGAGAAGAAGAGACATGGTAAAGATGTCAGCGCGCAGGAAGGAAACGATGCCTCAGAGCTGCTGACGGAGAGGAAGAGACGGAAGAAGCATCGGAAAAACAAACCAAGCACAGAAAGCGAGCAGAAAGCGGGCGAAAACGAAGACCCGCAGACATCTGGGCAGACCCAAAAGACTAAAAAGTCTGCATTTACTAAAATGTGCCACTTTTTTGGGTTGAGGAAACATAAAAAAATGGAAGCCGAGCAGACAGGAAGAGGTTCTGGTGAAGGTCCGACGAAGACACAGACGTTCACCTCGACAATCTTTACGAGATTTTAAACCAATTTAAAACAAACTGCCTGAAAGTGGGAGATGGACAGTGTGAGAATAATTATTCTGTTATTATCTTTTAAATGCATTTGTATGTTTAGCACCTCAGTAGATAAAGAAGAATCAGAGTGTTTTTCACTTCTCTTGTTTTAATACACTTGTCCAGAGCACCAGATTTACTGTGAGATTATCTGAAACCTTAAAAGCGTCTAGGGAGGGGGTGAAATTCCACAAAGCTAACGAGCTGATGTGAATAAAGGAAAGAGGAGGAGTAGATTCATTTAAGCTAACATACTCCTCCTCCTGAAGCCAGGTCTCAGTAAGACAAAATAAATCAATGTGATGATCCGCTATCAGGTCGTGCACGAACAGGGATTTACACAAAAGAGATGTAAATTTTAACAGTCCACACTTAATTGTGATATTAGTTTCTCCAACTTGTGTTTTAGTATTAATTTTAATTAGATTATGGTGATTGACCGCTCCCCTGCTCTGTGCTCGGTGAACTTTTAACCGTGGAACAGAGACTACCTCGATAGCGTTAAAAATATTATTGTTGGTGGATGAGGGTTTTATGGAAGCGGCAGAGAGGTGTGTAAGACTACAACTCTGCATCCTGGTCTGGACCCTGGTTTGTCAGGTCACTTCGGGTCTAATAAATTGGCCGAGTTACTAGAAATGAGAGAGGCACCATCCCGTGTGGGATGGACACCGTCTCTCCTAATCAGACAAGGTTTCCCCCAAAAACTGCTCCAATTGCCTACAAAGGACACCTGGTTTTTGGGGCACCACCGTGACGGCCAGCGACGAAATGCGACTAAACATTCAACGCTGGCCAGATTGGGGAGGGGACCAGAGAATGCGACGGAGTCCGACATCGTTTTTGCGTACTTGCACACCGACTCTATGTTAATTTTGGTGACCTCCGACTGACGAAGCCGGGTGTCGTTTGCTCCGAATGGAATAATAACTTTACTGAATTTACGTTTACTTCTCGCCAGCAGCTTTAGATTGGCGTCTATGTCGCCCGCTCTGGCCCCCTGAATGCACTTGACTATGGTCGCTGGAGTCGGCTTCACGTAAAAAAACAGAGTCGCCAATTGCCAGAGTCGGTTTCTCAGCGGGTGTGTCGCCGAGTGGGGAAAAAGGGTTAGCCACGGGAAGCGGTTGGTGGTGCACCGTGGGCCTTTGGTTTGGGCTACGCTTCCTGCCAACCGTCACCCAGCCACCCTTGCTAGCTTGCTGCTGCCGGGGGGCCGCTAGCTGTAGCTACACTAGGCAGCGCCGTAGCAGCTACCTTCTCCTGGCTACCTGACACAACTCCAGACAACTCCAAGCTGCGGAACCGTTTCTCAAGCTCACCAAGTCTCGCCTCCAAAGCCATTAATAAACTACACTTTCTGCACCTATTTCCTTCACTAAAGGAGGCAGAGGAGTAACTAAACATTTCACACACTGAACAGACACAGACACCGGGTGAAACAGACGGTGAGGCCATGCTAGTACTAATGATCGGTCGAATGGGTGGAGTCCTGTATTTGTTTAACATTAATTATTTCTCCTTGTTGTTATCGAGTGACTAGAATTTCCCGAGTATTCAATTTAAAATAAAAGTGAATCCAACACACACGCACCGTGCACCAACGAACACTATTTGAGAGGACAGGAAGTGACGCAATACATTACCCAACGGAAGTTTCTGTCACACTGGCATGATTATGACATCACGTAACACAGTAGTAAAGGCTTCAACCATTAAAGGCCCATTTTAATATGATCAGACTCTATTGAAATTGCCTTTGATGCAACATTAAAGCAGCTACAAAGTTGTTACCCTGTGGTCAATGCTTTATAGTTTTTAAGTAATGTGCAAATGTTATTTTACCTTAATAATCAGTCATAATGTTGAAGTCGATCCCGAAAGGTGACTGGAACTCAGGCGATGAGGATTTTCATGACAACAGCACAAAGACAACAAAAGTGAAGCAAATGGACAGACATCAGGACAGAAGAAATGAGGGTGAAGAGCTATTAGAAGAGGATCGTGACCTTCTCTCCTCAATTGATGAATTAATTAAGGAAATTGAGTCGAATTTGCCTGACCCAAATAATCCCACTAGTTCATCTGAATCAGAAGATAGCGATTGGGAAACCATCCAGGAGGCAGTTAATGAGCAAATCGATCTAGAAATGGACATCAAGTTTCTCATTGAGGACTATGAAAGAGCTCATCAGGATATTTTAGTTGGCAGAAATGATATGAGCAAATTATTACAAGAAATTAAGGAAGAGAAACAACAACAAAGTGTTGAATCTTCTGATGCCCATGAAGCCAAACATCTGGAAGTCAACGCAGAACCTCCACAAGGGAATATTTTAGAGGACAAAGAGCTACAAGAATTCTTCAAATACTGCAACGGACCCTTTATAGCTGAACCCCATATAAAGACACACAAGTCAGAGCTTCTATCAGAAGAAAAGCTCCAAAACCTCAACCTAGAGGAATGTTTGAACCTGCTGAAACGATTTGAAGCAGAGCTTCAGCAAGAGAAGAGCAAGAACAAGGCTGCCCAAGAAGAACTGGAGAAGGTAAAACTTTCAAGTGCGGAGGAGATTCAAAAGCATAAAACTGAGCTGGATAATGTCCGACAGCAACTGAAGAGTCTTCAGTGTGATCACCAAAAGACTATCAAGGAACACTCAAACCTTTGCCAGCAAGAGCTGAAGAAGACCAAAGCTGCATATGAGGAACAGCTTCAGAATCATAAAGAAGAGCTCAAAGATTTCAAACAAAAGTATGAGATTCTTCAGCGGGACCTCAAGAAAGCCCAGGAAACAATTGAGAGGGAACAGTCCAGTGGCGAAGCTCCTCTAGAGCAGGAGCACCAAACCTGTAAAAAAGATCTCAGACAGAAGTTTGACAGTTTCCGGGCTGACCTCAAAAAATCCAAAATGGATCTTCAGTCTTCAGAGTCCAGTCTTTTCATGAGAGGCCTAGGGAGTATGGGAATGTCCTCAAACCAGGGGATGTTTCAAAGCTTTAAAATTGCAGAGACGAACTTCAGAAGCAGGGTCCTGAGTCTCCAGAGTGAGCTACAGGAATCAAAAAAAGAAGCCCAGCAGGAGAAGAAATTGTATGATTGTCTCAGGAAAGAGAAGGACACCATTCGGCTAGCATATAAGGAGCAGCAAAACCAGCTGAGTTACGCCAAAATGCACTTTGAGAGCGTTCGTGCTCAGCTGGACGATTACAAGACAAGGAGCGAGTCAAAAACCGAAGAGACGGATCATCTCAGGAAGGACCGGAAGAAGGTCAAAAAATCCCACAACAAGGACCGTGAGAAGGCTGACAGTGATACTGAACTAGAGCCTTGGAACGACGAGAAGAAGAGACATGGTAAAGATGTCAGCGCGCAGGAAGGAAACGATGCCTCAGAGCTGCTGACGGAGAGGAAGAGACGGAAGAAGCATCGGAAAAACAAACCAAGCACAGAAAGCGAGCAGAAAGCGGGCGAAAACGAAGACCCGCAGACATCTGGGCAGACCCAAAAGACTAAAAAGTCTGCATTTACTAAAATGTGCCACTTTTTTGGGTTGAGGAAACATAAAAAAATGGAAGCCGAGCAGACAGGAAGAGGTTCTGGTGAAGGTCCGACGAAGACACAGACGTTCACCTCGACAATCTTTACGAGATTTTAAACCAATGAAAAACAAACTGCCTGAAACTCAAACCGAGTTGTCACATTCTTACATTTTAGTCAAGTGCAACCACCAACTATCAGAGCTGTGGAGATGGAGAGAAGAGGGATGTGAAGGTCGAGAAGGTTCCTCTGGCTGAGGTCCACCATCGGGTAGCCAGGTATGACGAGAGGCTCTAACAGGATTGCTCCAGTCAGAGGAGGAGATCCAGCTCCAAGGTTAGCATAAGTGGCTGGAGCTCAGTTTGGGCAGCTGCAGTTAACCAGTGAAGCTCTATCAGTTGGGGGGGGGGGGGCACACTGGTTGGTTGAAGACCAGACGTGACCATCCTGGACCATCAGCTTCACCGCACATCAGCCCACCCTCCAGGACATCGCAGGTGTCGACGTGGCTCAAATAAAAGTATGTGAGACAGTTCAGATCAACCCAACATTGATGAAAAAAAATCTTACATCAACTACAATCATGTAGCTAAAGTCACACCACCCAGACGACGTGTTGATCGGAGTCAAACAGAATTTATTCTTCAAAAGGAATGACATGGAGAAGCTTTAGCAGAAGGAATGTATTATCAGATAATCTTATTCCAATGTTTACTGGGTTTGTTTATGTCAAACGGGTTATTTATTATACGTGCACACGTATGCTGGGTTAATCTGTGCATACAGAAGGCGTAATTAAAGTCGCCTGGATCATCACAGTGTCGGGACAACTTCACGTTCCTGAGCTGCTTCTTGGATCACACCCACAAAGCAAAGTGAAGAATATTCATTCGTAATCTGTCACAGCAACAAACATTTTACTGTCACTATTGTACATGTTGGGCTTTTTGTGTGTTTATTCATCTGTATCTCTGTTAAAAAGTCCTCTGTGATGCTGTGGGATCAATAAAGGATCTAATCCTCAGATTAAACTCATTAAAAGCTTTTGTCTGGCCTCTTGTGGGGGGTGGGGGAAGAGGGGGGGAGCAGTGCATCAAGGGGAAAGTGCATTCACATAAATGACTGACAAACATGTCTGCTGTTCCCCAACACGTCCGGCAGGGGGCAGTAGATCCGCCACTGAGCAAGGCTGCGATTTTACTCACAGCTCTGCAAACGTGGCCTGCACAGTGGTATCGCTTAAAGGTGGTTAAAACCCTCAGAAAAATACATTTAAGAGTGAGTTTACGATGCGATGGTGGCGACAAACGGCTTCGGCTCAGGAAATTGTCCACACCGCCAAACCCTCCGAGCCGGGTCAGCAGGAACCTGCAGGGATTTGAAGCTCAGCATTGGAATCTGGTCAAAACGTGCTTTAAAATCCCAGATTCGCAGGAGGGGGAACCGCAGACCGCGACCTTACAGTGACGTGTGGAGTGAAAACGTAAAAATCTGAACTAAATTTAACCAAAATTTCGGAATTCTCCGGCAGCAGCTTTGTGCATATTTTAGGCTGAATCACATCGATAATCTAGCTACACGCTACATGTATGTGCCCACAAATGTGACCCAGTGAAACCTGAGACGAAGGTCGGACTCAGTCGTCGACTGCTGGGACCAGAAGTGCATAAACGCCAAGGATGAGGACTTTGGGGATTCGGGGACATTTTGCTTCTCCATGCGTGTCCTGAGCTGGTCGCCTCTCTGCTCTCGTCACTGCCAGCAACATTTACCGCCTTCGCCTGGTTTAGGCCCCAACTAAAACCTTTGAGTTCTGGAAATAGGAACTTTCATGTCTGGTAAATCTGAAAAACGGGACAATTTCTCTTCCACAAACTTTACAGCACTGATGGACAATCATCCGGAGTCCCGCTCGGAAGGGCGGAGAGCAATTCCATGGATCAGGGCAGCTGCATGTGGCGGAAGAGCAGCGGGACCAGAAATTGCATGCTGAAGCCCAGCGTCCCGTAGACAATGAAGCGGTAAGGTAGCTCCACCTCCATGTGCTGCCGGGCCTTCCGAATGTCGCCGCTGGACACCCCGGACACCCGGCACACCAGCGGAATGGTGACGGCCTTCATCAGCGCCCGTGTGGCCAGCAGCACGCACACACCCACGGTGAGCCGCAGCGCCGCTACGGCCGCCAGCCGGACGCTGAGCTCGGGCGCTGCGAAGGGCAGCTGCTCCGGCGACGGGTCAGGCATCAGGCCCAGCTGGTGGTTGAGGTGCGACGCCAGGGCCACGCCGACCCCCACGCCCAGGATCTGAGCGGTGTCGCCCCGTGAGGTGCTCCACGTGTCCAGCGTGAAGGAGAAGAGGCCCAGGCCCAGATGGAGAGAGACGATGACGAGTGGCGCGTAGCGGCACGTAAGGTTGAAGCTGTCCATCAGGTCCAGCACCGGCAGGAACAGGATCAGGATCAGGATCAGGGCACTGTACAGGACCCCCACTATGACGTCCTGGTGGGACAGAGCAGAGACAATCCTGAGAGGCCAGATTGAGGTGATGCAAACATGGCCGCTAGGGGGCGCATTTCAGTCAAAGATGAGCCCAGTTTAGGACCAGTTACAGAAACTGAGTCTAAGAGCTGCTGGTTGGGATGTTTTGTTTTAGATTTTCTTTTTTTTTTATCTTCAAGAGTTTAGGATTCCCTGGGTGCGCCGGGAACACCTGCTCCGGTCAGTGGTTCTGGGTAAGTTTTCCTGGTTTTGCTACCTGCACAACAACGTTTACTCTCAGGAATGTTGTTCCTTAAGACCTTAAACACCTGTTAGGGAGCCCCTAAAAATATGAAGAACTTTAAGATCTTCACTAAAATGAAAACAAGCGCGTTAAACACCACACACACACGCGCATGCTCACACACACGCGCACACTCACACACACGCGCACGCACACACACACAGGAATAAGTTTCTGCAGGCAGCCTCGTCCAGGGAGGAGCTTCCATGCATTGTTCCAGGGTTCTGAGAAACTTTGGCTGCAGGTCTGAGCGCGTCGAAGACTTGAGACAAACAAACACACAAACCAGAAGGAAACAAACACACTAGAGCTCCAGAGGAATTCACAAGAACCTTCAACAAAAGGATTCTGCTTTATTAGAACTGCAGCTCGGGATGTTTTAATGCCCCGGTTGAGCCCAGCTGTGTTTGTGTGTGTGTGTGTGTGTGTGTGTGTGTGTGTGTGTTTGTGTGCTCACCAGGACCGAGTGCATTCCCATGTAGATCCGGCTGACACAGACCAGCAGACACCAGCACAGAGCCAGGCTGAAGCCCAGTAGGTCCGGGTACTGTGGAGGTGAACCCAGAACACGGAGTCACATGACTGCATCTGTTCAGACTCATCTTCTGATTCCGTAAACGAGCAGCCGGAACCAGGAACTGTATCAATGGATCACACACTTCAAACACTTCACACATCTGCTGATTAAATCAGCTTCTTATTCAATGATTCAACTTTTTGGTTTCAGTCCTGGAACCGTCCTGGAACCGTCCTGGAACCGTCCTGGAACCGTCCTGGAACAGTCCTGTCTCTTCCAGACATCTGAACCCTCAACAAGAGCCCAGCCGTTGCCATGACACCTGTTTATTCATTCATATTCATGATTGACCATCACGTTTGAGCCCATCAGGGATGAGCTGCTGATGCCTTGCTCACCAACCAGGGAGCCAAGCAACCGAAAAGAGCTGCCAGATCCGCGCTGACGTGTGTGAGGACACGAGTCCTTAATAGCTGACTTTGATATTGTTTAGGATGTCAAAATTCTGCAGGAAATCCACCCTTTGAAGTTCACTCACACACACACACACACACACACACACACACACAACCCACACACACACACTCAACCTTTGTTCCAGACGATGCTGCTTATCTGCCAGAGTTGACGTGAGGCCGGGTGACGCTCGGTTCATCATTCACAGCTTCTGCTGATGGAAAACTAAACACCAGTTAGGTGCCCACAGCTCTTTACTGGTGACGCACCAGAGTCCAGTTAAGCCCCCGGCTGAACACACAGAAACTGTGGACAAGCGGTCCGTGTTACCGGTTCCACTCCCAGCAGGATTCGGATTTTTTTTAAATTCTCTTTACACACACACACACACACCACACACACACACACACACACACACACACACACACACACACCACACACACACACACACACACACACAGGCAAGACAAACAGTCACGAGTGTGTTTTCACTGTGTTCTGGACAAAGTCTGGACGACCGTGGCTGATACTTATATCGCCCGTCTCTAATCCGTCAGATATCCACTATCAGGGGTCAAAGTGGCATCGTAAAGTGAGACGGCGCTTCGGAACATCTCGCCAGCGGGATCGTAGAACCTTTCTTAAGATTTGTTCATCAACGTGGTGAAGATCTTTATTCATATGACTGTGGTTTTTGGATTGCTGGAATATGAGGTAGTAAATGAAGGATTCAACATTCTATTCCTTTTCTAAGTGACTGAATTCCTCCTCAGATCAAAGGTCGCAGCTGTGTGTGTGTGTGTGTGTGTGTGTGTGTGTGTGTGTGTGTGTGTGTGTGTGTGTGTGTGACCTGTGACCAGTTGTATCTTCCAACAGGTCAGATTTGCTCCCCTGATGGGTGTTTCGTTCTAAATAAATTCTTTTCCCCAGCCCGTCAGAAGCCAGTACCACCCTTAAATGTTGGAACCCTCTCCTCCAACCTCTCTGCTGTCAGAACCGCTGTGGAACATCTCGACGGGGCTGCACTGACCTCCCATCGGCTGCAGGTCATGAAGAACAAGGCGAAGGGGATGGCCGTGCCTGACATGGCGTGCGTGGACGGCATGCTGTACTCAGAGTTGTAGAACATCTCCACCTTGACCACCGGAGGGGAGGCGGGCCGGGACCAGCCGATCACGTCCTTGGTGCACTGGCCCAGGTACATGACCCAGACCCACACCATGACCAGCCGCCGGCTCACGAAGGCTTCCAGGTTCCAGGTGAGGAAGGGGAAGAAGATGATGTAGAAGAGCTCGTTGCCCAGTTCGGTTCCGAAGCTGAACAGGTAGTAAAGGAATCGGTTCTCGATCACGAACTCCTGGCCGGCATCGCCCGTCAGAGAATTCTTGCGACGCGGTTTGACGGTGCTGCTTCCCGGTGGATCCGCGACCCCGGTCCTGGTCCTGCCCCCATCGGCTGCTCCTCGCGGGCTGCCGCCTTCACCGGCCGCGCCGACCGTCTGCCCGCCGCTGGTCGCCGCGCACCCGTTCTGGGGGCGCACATCATATCTCTCTCCGTGGACCTCTGCAAGGTTTGTATCAGAACTCTTCCGAACCTCGGGCTCCGTCCTCCGCACGTTGTCGCCCTCCCCGGCTCCTTCGAAAGGGGACCCCGCGCTCTCCTTTCCCACCCGGGCATGACGGCACCGAGCCCCGCTGGTGTGCAGATCAGTCCGCTGCCCCGCTTTGCTGCTGCCGGCGGGTCCAGAAAACGTCCCGTGCACCCCGCAAATGCGCTGAAAGCGGGCGACAAGGTGCGGGTCTTGCAGGTAGTGGAACAGTTCTCCCACATAGCGGGAAAGTTCTCCCAAACGGCTCCTGCTCTCCATGTTTCGGCGGTTTTCCTCCTCCGCACAAGTGAAGCGCAGACGCCGCTACTTTGCCCTGCGGATGGTCGCGAGCTCACAGGCTGCGCGAGTCGACCAGCATCACGGAGCGGGACCCGCTGTGCAGTAATGGCGACCGGGAGTTCTGGTCGGTAAATTCCTCCTGGTTCGATGACGGTTGAACCAGAATCGAGGTCCGTTAACTCCGGATGGAACCGACACCTCCGACCGTGTCACGCGTTTTGTCCTGATGCCTTCAGGTGCCGTCGAAAGTTTCCGTTCTCTCTCTTCTTCTTACAGGGATTTGGTGACGTCGGGTTGAGCGTGCGCGCACGTTACCGCCGCCTAGTGGACAGAAGGTGGAGGCGCTAGGTGAACTCAACATAGTCGATGCTTCGTAAACTTTGTAAAATAACTGTTGATCCCTAAAATAAAGCAAAACGATAAGCATCGAACTACACAATAGTGTTGTTATGGGGACGTGTAATT
This sequence comes from Takifugu flavidus, assembly GCF_003711565.1. Taxonomy (NCBI): domain Eukaryota; kingdom Metazoa; phylum Chordata; class Actinopteri; order Tetraodontiformes; family Tetraodontidae; genus Takifugu; species Takifugu flavidus. The sequence continues at coordinate 12,486,203 of NC_079535.1, forward strand.
GTTTGTGTACTGTATTGAAGGAATAATATAAAATAGTCAAGCTCATCTCTGTAAAGTCGAACAAACGTTTTTAGTGTTGCTTCAAGTTCAATAGTCAAAAAATACATCCATTAAAAATAATTAGCTGTAGATCGGCATCTTGAATTGAAAATTTAATTTGCAAAGAATTTTAAATGCGAATTATAAACAGTATAGAACAATTCATCACGTTAAAACTCAGTCCGTCAGTCACTTTTTAACAGTGAAAAGTCGAACCAACTTTGTTGAACCTAAAGGCAAAAGAAAATAATTTCCGTAACAATCGATTTCACAGAGTTATTCAGTTTTTCAGCTTTACTTTATTTAAAACCATTTGTCATATCTTCAGTTTCAATCAATCCGGCACATGTACCCTGTCACCAGCAGGTGGCAGCAAAATAACAACAAATCAACAGAGGGCATCAAATGCAAGCAAAAAATTGAGTTTTCCCACAGGCCTTAAACGCATCAGTCCACACGGTTGAAGCCAGTTATCACAAAAAAGCGTAAAAAAGGACAGAAGCAGATTTACCCAACAAATCCAGATATGCAAAAAGCAGCGCAGTGTGTATAATTCCCTGAATACTCTCATGGTTCACATGAGCAATAACAGTGACAATAATAATAATAATAGTAATAATAGTGGCGGCACAAGCAACATCTCCTGCCTGTTTTGAGGCGCCCTCGTTTGATGTGAAAGGTGATGATTCTGGGTACTTCACATCAGGGGCTCTGCAGATCCTGAAGCAGAGGGGATGCGTCCATGCGTTGTGTTTGCGTCCATCTCACCCGTGGTCGTCCAGGTCATACAGGAGGACCCGGGGGTCCGGGGGTAGGCCCGGGCACATGTACAGACATTGTGCCGATGCACAACACCGAGACATCAACTGGTGATACCGCTGCAGCTCCTCCAGACTGAAGCTTGGAGAACAGCAGTCCATCACCAGAACCTTCAACCTCGTCCTGTCCCGGAACAACAACCTATGCTGGACCTTCTCTCCTGAAACCTCCCCCAACTCTTCTTTTACTTCCTCCTCCTCCTCCTCCTCCACTCCCACCTCTAGCTCCTCCTCCTCATGGTGGATTTTCCTCAGCAGGTTGTTGATGAGGACCGAGCGCCTGAGGTAGGCCTCCGGGTCCTCCAGGAACCTCAGCTTCTCCAGAGAGAGCTTCACGATGCAGCTGCGGTCCTCCTGCAGTATCAGGTGCTGCCAACACAAAAGGAGGAGCCGTCACAGACGTGTGACACGTCTGACACGGAAAAACATGAACACAGCTCCTACTTTTTGAAAATATCCATGAAGACGTTCCTGTAGATCCTCCTCCTCCGCATATTTCCTCTTGAAATAAGCAACTTTCGACGTTGTTGAATGGTTTGGTATCTCTCGGGGGGAAGGAGCTGCTGGGTTCAACAGAACCGACGCAGGAACAAATGTTAAAACAGAGAAAACAAGATTAGAAATGTCGCCCTTCCCTTATTTTTTCTGTCAGAACCTTCAGGAACAACAGCATCTTCCATATTTATGAATGTTGGTGGTTTGTCAATCAGGCTGTCAATCAAATGAAAGTGACATCATCATCGCTGACATCAGTGCAGGTGAACGTGTGCGAGCGTGAGACGACCTGCTGCTGCAGACGCGTTCAGCTCAGTCAGACCCGAACCTCCACATGGCCCTGGGGCTCCTGCAGGAAGAGGGCGGTGAAGCTAAAGCAAGAAGATGGAGAAGACGAAGGATATGAGGACGTCCATCCTGGACCCGACAGAATGATGAGACGTCTAATCACACCTTACATTTTTAATGTCTGATTTCACTTGAATGTACAGTTTACATCAATCTGATAAAGATTCAAATGTAAAATACTTGTAAATACATTTATTTTTTTTAAAAAGATCAACTGATGTTGAAATAAAAGAAAAACTTCGTGTTTAAAGGACTCAGAACACATTCCCAATTGACACCATCAGTTTTTCCTCTCTGACTGATTATGATTCGGTTATTAGCTCTGATTTATTCGACTTTCATCGTTTTATTGTTTTTGCTGTTGTGGTTACACCTGGAAAATCGATCGAAGACACCATCAACATGACCAAAAATGGAGAAAGAAAAGAAAAACCAAGAGAATAACAGTTGTTGTTGCTGCATGAAGCTGATTTAGATTCATGAGCGCGTGCGTGTGTCACAGCTTTCTTGCATTCTGCTGAAACCCGAAGTGTTTCTTCTTCCACCTTCTTGAACCTCTCTTTATTTTCTGCCTCTTCTTCTGTCACTCCGGTGCTCTTATTGATCCATTTTTGAATTTTGACGCACAAAACCGACACCGAGAAAACGTCTCAAACGCCTTAAATCTCACCTGAAAGGTAACATCCGGTTGCTGCTCCGCGGACATCCACCGGCCTCACGCCGCCTCAGGAACGCTGCCCCCCAGTGTTGTTCGGACGGACTGTGCACCTTCGGCTGCTCCCGAGCCTCAAATATCCGGATCACCGCAAACGATACGCGATGCGCGCGGATCGAGGCGCGCTCTGATTGGTCCGGCCTGGCGCCGCGTGTGTCCTGTTGCTAGGAGACGGAATTTGTACGAGCGATGACGCCGCGGCGCCGCTCATTGAACCGGCGCGGATGTAGTTGGGTTTATTGATTATTTTTAGGGTCTTTTCCTGATCAAATTTGCGTTTGGATTCGGCGGCTTTGGTCCGGTGAGCGAACGGGTTCACGAGAACGGGGGAATCGCGTGTGAAAGGAGCTCATTGGAAACCACAGATGGCAAACAGACATCCCAGTGGTGGGGACGCAGGTCTTCAGGATTTTATTGGCAAAGACAAACGCCGGTTGTGTTGAGGGGTTCCGACCACAGCCGGAGGCCTAAAGGCTGACATTCTTTTCCAATCTGGGTATGAAACTGTCACTTCCGCTGGTTTTGAGTTCAGCCCTGGTCTGGACCCCCACCTGGAGGCTCCCCTCCCATACAGGCACTTTTTCAGCGTCACAACATTCTGCAGGACAATCCCAGCGTCGTTTTCCGAGGAACCCGATCAAATACAAAAGCAATAAACTGTGTAGAACATGGCTGCCAGGAGCAGACAGACAGGAGACATGAGGACAGACGTAGAGGTGAAGACGACCACCGTCACAGCTGCGTCGCTGGCGTCACACACTCGGATGCTCTCGAAACGGGCAGATGTTCCGCAGCATCTCCTCCCCTGATGAATCGGATTTATAAACCTCTGGCACCGGGAAAAATCCCCCACAATGCCGCAGTGTACGGACCCAAACATTCATGTTCGTAATAACGTAATAAAGTGGTTTTAAAGTGATTTCTGGCAGTTTCCAGTCAGGTTAACGGGAGATGAGGGTTCATCTCGGCGAGCTTCAGCCTCAGGCAGGAACGCCTGGTGACAACGGCAACATCTGGACGGACGACGCCCCCCAACGTCTTTGCTTCAGTTCGGCGGTGAGGACGAGACGGTTGTCGCTCGAATCTCAGAACTGGGCGAACTTGTAAATGGAAAAGATCCGTCACGTGGTTCCGCCAGCGAAGGACAAACCCGTCCAGATCAATCCCAGCTTCTCCTCTAACCTTGCGGAAAGCTTTTATTCGTGTAGATTCTTCTTATTTGGCTCCAGCCCACGAATCAACCCATCATCCTGCGGTGGTGGGGGGGCGGCTACGCCTCCAGCAGGACGTGCCAGCGGCCGACCTGCTGTCCTCGACCTTCCTTCATGTCCTCCCAGTGGAGCCGCTCCTCCTCGCCACTGCTGTTCTGGCCCAGCGAGACCCAGCCCACCATCTCTTTGCGCTTCATGCTGCGGCGGTTGTAGATGGAGACGAGCAGCGTGACGTCGGAGAGCTGGAACAGCGCCACCTGGAAGACAAACGTCTCTTTGTAGACGGGGTTGGGCTGGCCGCGGCGCACCGACGTCTTGCACCGCGAGGTCTCCTGGCCCACGGAGTTCAGGAGGGACAGTCGGGCGTAGGTGTCTGGACCGGAAGAGAGGAGGGGACACGTGAGCCACGGAGGCCGCTAACATCACATGACACACCTGCGCCTGGTGGTGTCTCCCAGCACACCTGGGGGCTTGGTGATGGCCAGGTTTCGGAAGTGGCTGCCCTTGATGATCTCCACCGACAGTCGTCCCGTTGTGGCGCTGTAGGAGAGGCCCAGCAGCAGCTCAGGAACGCCACCGTGGGCCAGCGACTGGGAGGACAGGGCGCCGTCGGGAAGGGGCTCTGCTGGGCGCTGAGTGTCTGGATCACAGAAGGACACATTAGTAGACCGAAGGGACGAGCTGCTGCCAGAACATCGCGGACGTAGCCTAAAGGTCACCTTCAGGTTGCTGCGAGGCTCCAGTGACAAGGTCATCTCCGTGGTCCCTCCTTCTGGTTGGAGCTCATCTAAACGCAGCACCTTCTCGCCGATCATCCGATCACGTAGAACCCTCCCTCCCAGCGCGTACAGCCGGAACCTGATGGCCATCTTGTGCAGTTCCGAGGGATGGAGCCCCGAGAAGTGGAAGGTCTCGTTGAAGTGGGGCAGCGAGCCTTTCTGCACCGACGTCTTCTTCCGCTGCTTCTTGTAGGGCAGCAGCACCATGCGCACCTGCCACGTGTCCATCCCACTGCGGGCCTTGTCGGGGACGTCCTGTGCCGCGATGGTGGTCACCACCAGCTTCTCCGCGTTGGGGCGGTACTCCAGCGAGAGGAGCAGGTCCCCACATTTGGAGATATCAGCAGCACTGGAAGCCACATCCTGCAGGGAGGAGACCTCATCCGGGGGAGGGTTCTCCTGCTGGGGAACGAAGAAACGGAGGTGCTGTAAAACATCACCTTCCTATGGATTCACGTTCATATTCATGGGCGTTCATATGAGACGGTAGCACAGATGGCATTAGCATTAGCACTGAGCTACAGAATATTTGTGCCAATATTTGTGAAACACAACAGTGTGTGCCTGTGTGTGTGTGTGTGTGTGTGTGTGGGAGGTGTTTACTGCACAAATTGCTCCTTATTTCAAAGTGTGATCCTTGTTAGCTTCATTCCCACGCTCCCACACAACACAAAATACACACTGGAAGGTAGGTACATGTGCACATATTTATAAATACATTCTTCACATACACAAACTCATACACATACATGAACACACACACACACACACACACACAGATTGTTATACATGAGTGGGATGTGGAGCATCTATCCAGAAGCTGACAGTGTCACCATTAGGTTTGATTTTCCCAGGATGAATCAGGATCAGGAGATGAAGATGATGATGAGGGAGGCTCCTCTTGTCGCCCATATGGTGACAACAGGGTGACTGATGAGCCGCCACCTTGTTAAATAATCCTCTTATCTGCTCCATAAGCTAAGACATGGAAAACGTGTTCTCGGGATTGAATTTGGGGTCTAGAGAACCTGAAACCGCTCAGTACCTCGGGGCTCAAAGTGGAGAGGCTGTCCGTGTCATTGTTCTTGTCCAGGTCCACGGCCTCGGCACCTTTGATGCTCTCGGGGGCCTGTTGGAGGACGCTCGGGGGGGGACTCTCTGCGGTTGTTGAGAGCTGGAGGCTGACGGATCGGTCCAAAGAGGGCGTAGGTGTCGCCTCTCTTTGAGCGGTGGCAGCAGACAGCGAGTCCTGGCCGCTGTGCTGGCTGGGAGCATCCATTTCTGAAAGGAGAAACAGGTGAACGTGGTTGGAACGACGGTCTCCTCCTTCCTTAATGAGGCCAGACTGTTCGACAGAAGCTGTCAACAACTCGTTACAGAGACTGATATTGTGCAGTCTTGACCTTTGCTGAGACAGAACTGTCTGTCCCTCGCACCGATCAATAGCTGTTATCTCAGTTCACCACCGTTAAGGCTGCTCTGGCTCTTATATTGATGGCTGAGAAGAGTGCTGATTGTAGCAACGGGCTAAGGTGACTCATCAGCCTGTGTGTGCGCGTGTGTGCGTGTGTGCGAGCGCATGTGCGTGTGCAAAGGAAAAGTAAAAAACACAGTGACCCCAACCTAAAATGTCATCAACAACAAGCAGCTGCTCCAAACTTTTTGTCCTTTTTCAATGTTCTCAGTCGCTAAAGCTAAAGCTAACTCTTTCTGTTCTCAACAAGCTAATGTCCCCATGAGAAAACATCGGGCCGAACGCAGAACCGAGAGTTTCGCGGGCACACCTTCGTGATCCGACAGCTCCGAGCCGACCGGCTCCTGCTCCTGGTCGATGCTGCAGGTCTGGACCGACCTCGGTCGCTCGCGGCGGACTGAGGCTTGAGCGCGAAAGGTCTGCGAGTGTGAGATCTCAAACTGTTTCAGGATCTCGCCGTCGCTGTCGGAGGAGGTGGTGCCATTGTCTTCCTCGTTGCCGAAGCTGTTCACTAAGAGACAAGAAGGCACAAATGTTGTCGGGGGGATGCTAACAGCTAAATTAGTTTCCATAATTTCGGCTGACAGAAAGACAGAAAAGGAGGATCTCTGTTAGCTTGTCTGTTAGCAAAGTCATGTTGAAGCGGTTAGCATCATTGCTCTCGATGTTTATCAATGAAGGCTGCTCGTGGTTTAGCTACAATCACTAAGCAGCGGTTTTAAGTCACATAATTATTGTTCATGAATCAATAAATAAAAGACACAGAAAAATGTTGGAAGCATCGCTCGTCCTGAAAGAACACATGCAAAGGCATCCTCTCTCGCCCTTCCTCTCTCTCTCTCTTGTTAACGGCGCCACTCCTCCTCTCGCATCACCATTCGTCCATAATTGGATAGCAACAGCCGCACAAGGGATGCTGCGTATCACTGTAAAGTGCAGGTCGCCAGCCTCTACCTGTGCAGTCGCCATGGCGACCTGGGCAGGAAGTAGTTGTTGAGTGGGCGAGCGGCAGCTGATTGGTCTGTTACCGCGTGTCCTCTAAAGCTTGAATGAGCAGGCACTTGAAACCCATCACACAGCAATGTTGGCTTTATTCTGGAGTTCTGCCTCTTCCTGTCTCTGCTGCTGGAGGCAACTCTTCTTCTCGTCCCTTCTGCCTTCAGTGCTGCTAGTAAACATCGTTTGCTAGCTTGACGACTCATCTGATTGTGAACGCAACGAGGAAACGGTCCAGCCTCGCCCTCCCGGACCTTCCTCCTGGTTGGGAAGCTGTTGGCTAAACTGTGATGATGGAGAAGATTAGTCACCATTCCTGCTTCTGCGGGGCGTGTCTGGAACCGTGTCTGGAACCGGTTAGCTGACGTGTCTTCAGATGGAGGACCCGCTGATGTCTCCTGGCCTCCTCGGTGAGATGGACGAACTGTCTCGAACTGACAAGCGACGTTCTCAGCTGGATTGAGCTGTTAGCTAAGGTTATCTTTCAAGCCTGGACCTCCCTGCACCTCAGGAGGGGCGTCTCCATTGAGGCCACACTGGTCCTCTGGTCCACACCATCATCTGCTCCAGAACGTGTCCAGCAGCAGAGCGCCGTTCTTTATTGACCTGGATGAGGTTCTGCCTTTGACGTGTGTCAAACACATCAGTCAAAGCCACACACCCACCTCCCAGGAGGTTCTGATGCTAACTCTCAAAGCTAACAGCTCCAACATTTGGGGAACATTGCCTCAGGTTCAGACCTGAGGGAGTTTACAAATCAGCTCTGCAGATTCTGATCAGATGATCCTCTTTAGTCCTCGTCTGTGAAGCTCCAGCAGATTCCCTCAAGCTTGAAAACAGGATCTTCGGTGTTTGTCGAAGAGGCTGAGCGTGACCGAGACTCCTCCTGCGTGTTTGCCCACTGGGAGTTCAAGATTCTGTAGAAGGATCTGCTGATTACTGCAGATCCTGAATCACTTCCATTCCGTGGGGGAAGCTCTCAGGTTGGGAGGATCGTGCGGAAATGTTCCGTGTTTCTCAGCCTGCCGGAACCAGCAGCTGCTCAGGCTAGTTTAGCATAAAGCAAACATTCCCGCCACGCCTTCGCAGGAACCCGTTCAGCACATTTTTGTTTGTTATTAGAGGAAAAAACATTGTTAAACTTGGGAAAAAACAAGTTTTTATCACAGAACACCAACTGAAAGAGGCTCTCCAGCTTCTGCCCTCTCACGTTCCTCAACCGGCGACCCAGCATTCGGCTCTCTGTTCTGGCCGGCGAGCCGGGCTGGGAGCCCCCCCCGTCTGACTGGAGCCCCAGTTTGAGACGGAGCGGCACCGTGAACATTCCCCGGACGTTTCCACCTGCAGTTCAGAAGGTTTCTCCGTCTGCCAGCCACTCACCCAGGCCCTGGCGCATTCCCGGACGCTTCTTCCGGTGGCCATTCTGCTCCAGACAGGGAAGCCCGCCGACCCGGGAGAAACACAGCTTCTTGTTGATGAAGAGCAGGAAGATGGTCAACAGCACGATGACCAGGCCCACGGTGGACAGGAAGCCGATGGCCTCGGGGGTGACTGGGAGGAGGAGGGTGAGGGAGAGGGGACACACAATGACACACTGATCAGACCACACAAACAGACAGTCTGGACACACAAACACACACACGTACAGTACGCATGGCGTGATACACACAAACAAAACAGGCCACATTTTAGTATCGGTGTTGTTTTTAATCACAAAAAGCAGCTTGACTGATCACAGCAGAGGTGACGGCAACAGGCGGAAACCTTTTAACCTCACCCAGACATACTTCCAAGTATATTCTGACACCGTGGCAGCAGGAAACAAACGGAAGAAGGAAGCTGGAGCTGCTTCAAAAAGGAGAATAAAAGCAGAATGAAGACATGCACATGGGGGGGGGGGGCTCTGGTTTCTACAGCAACACTTCAGAGAGCTGCATCAAATGGAGACGAGCACAGACACCACTGAGAGCGAGCGTGACAGCCTGGGTTACACACACACACACACACACACTTCGCTCATAAACAGCATCATCCCGCCTTCACATGGACACAAAAGAGTCTCTGGTTACCACGGAAACGAGAACACACGTTATGAAGCCACAGAAGAGTCAGTTTGCCAACCCGAGCAAACATGATCTGAAGCGTGACAAGGTAACACACACGCACGCGCGCACGCACACACAGACACACACACATACACACACACACACACACACACACACACACACCACCTCTACTTCCTGACCCTGAAAGCATCTTACGATCACCAGGAAGGTTCTTCAGCAAGAGTGTTTGTGAATGAGGTCATGAACTACAGGAGAACATTGGAATCAAACGGCAGAAAGGAAATGAGATGTGGAGCCGCACACATCTGTGCCAACACTCGGACCTCTGCAGACCGACTTCCTGAGTGTCAGGACAGAGAATCTGACAAAGAATCTGGATGTCTCAGAAACATGTTAGTCTACCCCAGAATCATGTTACTCTACCCCAGAAACATGTTAGTGTACCCCAGAAACATGTTAGTCCACCCCAGAAAACATGTAATCTACCCCAGAAACATGTTAGTCTACCCCAGAAACATGTTACTCTACCCCAGAATCATGTTACTCTACCCCAGAAACATGTTAGTTCACCCCAGAAACATGTTACTCTACCCCAGAAACATGTTAGTCCACCCCAGAAACATGTTAGTCCACCCCAGAATCATGTTACTCTACCCCAGAATCATGTTACTCTACCCCAGAAACATGTTAGTTCACCCCAGAAACATGTTACTCTACCCCAGAAACATGTTAGTCCACCCCAGAAACATGTTAGTCCACCCCAGAATCATGTTACTCTACCCCAGAAACATGTTACTCTACCCCAGAATCATGTTACTCTACCCCAGAAACATGTTACTCTACCCCAGAATCATGTTACTCTACCCCAGAAACATGTTACTCTACCCCAGAAACATGTTACTCTACCCCCAGAAACATGTTAGTCCACCCCAGAAACATGTTAGTCTACCCCAGAAACATGTTACTCTACCCCAGAAACATGTTACTCTACCCCAGAAACATGTTAGTCCACCCCAGAAACATGTTAGTCCACCCCAGAATCATGTTACTCTACCCCAGAATCATGTTACTCTACCCCAGAAACATGTTAGTCCACCCCCAGAATCATGTTACTCTACCCCAGAATCATGTTACTCTACCCCAGAATCATGTTACTCTACCCCAGAATCATGTTACTCTACCCCAGAATCATGTTACTCTACCCCAGAAACATGTTAGTCCACCCAGAATCATGTTACTCTACCCCAGAAACATGTTACTCTACCCCAGAAACATGTTAATCTACCCCAGAAACATGTTACTCTACCCCAGAATCATGTTACTCTACCCCAGAACAACCCCAGAAACATGTTACTCTACCCCAGAAACATGTTAGTCCACCCCAGAAAATGTTACTCTACCCCAGAAACATGTTAGTCCACCCCACAACACCAGCGTGTTGCTGAAGAGGCTGGGCAGCCGCCCCGACCCTTTCATAACCTTGTTAAAACACACGTGAACTGACAGTCACGTCTGAGCGTCTGTAGCCCTCAAGAACTCACACAACCAGCTTTCTGTAATGTTCCTCCTGGTCTCCTGTCCTACTGTTACGTCCATGAAGCCCAGTCCATTTCCCTCCTCTTTGGCGGTCAAGTGCAGAATCGGACCTCACGAAAGTGCATGTCAGCGGCGGAACACTCGCAGAGGCAAATGTGCAAAGGGGGAAGAGCCGATTCTGAACCTGCTGTGGAGGACCTGCCTTTGACAAACACCAGCACATTTTAATATCCTTCCTTTTCCTTCGCCTGTGTCACATGATGTCAGTGTATCCACATGCACGCATGGCCCCGCCTTTAATCCTCATAGTTCACTTTTATTAAAAAAAAACCCAAATGTTGCTGCGGTTCTGGCTCCACGGAACAAAGCCACAGGTGAATGGAAGGCTTGGCCTGCCCCATCACCTGTGCACAGACCTCTCCACGATTATAGCTGCTTCATCGTGCACTAACTGGGGACGACGCCTTTTTGTAGGGTGTCTGAATGTTAACTGAGGGAGGTTTTGTGCACCCAGTCTATCCCACAATGCAACGTAAAAAATAGCGTACGACCAACCGCTTCCTATCCAACAACACATCCCATCATCCTTTGCAATCACGTGTTTTGTCTTCATGTGTTAATTCTACTTCCTGCGACAGCTGAAGCCACCCACAGCGGCGGTCTGCTGGACATCGGTACCGTAGGAGTTCTGCCAGTCGGTGTTGCCTTCACTGACTCGCCGACGAGCACGTTGGAGCGCCTTAGATCTGCGCAGAGATGAAACACGCAGAGATGAAAGTGGGACAAGCGGAGAGGGTCGTGGGCGCTTCCCTCCACTCTGGCGGTGAAAAGGTTGTTTCAAACATGCCAACGTTACACTTTCAGCTGCTAATTACGCCGCCGCCGCTGACTTCATCTCCAGCGCCGAAGGCCCGGGGGGAACGGAGGAAACGCTTTGATGTGAGCAGCGAAGGCCACGTTGTTATCGCTCATTAAGGAGAGCGCCAGGAGATCACGGAGAGGACGAGCGCCGAGCTTTACGCGCCCTTCCTTCTGCTTTTCTGGCGCTGGATAAAAGCAGCTCCCTCGTGCCGGCGGGTCGTTCTCTGGTCACTCATTAGTGTTTCAAGTCAGCTTCGGGATGGAGATTAAAAGTGTAACGAGGCAGCTGAATCTGTCTCCATCCCTGCTGGAGCCACTCAGATGGTTCTGCCTCAGCTCTTCATCGGGGCGGAGCCGGATCTTTGTTGAAATGAAGGAGCAGAAACTTCCCCACGGCTGTGGAACCAGTGTGAGCGTTAAAAAGGTCACCGCGGCTAATTTAACCTGCTACCAGTGATTAAAAGTGTTCAGGATCAACATAATCAAACTCAACTCCAGCGCCTCTTCTTCTCTAAACTCAGCAAACTTGATACCAAACTAAAAGGAACGCCCTCGACTGTTCCTGGAATATTGGATCCACAAACCAACAACCAGAAGACCAAACACTGGAGGCCCCGACGCCCCAAACGTCTCACCAAAACAATCAGTCACGTGTTTCCTTGACGGCGCTTTACACAAAAACATCTGAGCTGTTGTTGAGCAGATGGGAAACACACACGCGCGCGCGCGCACGCACGCACACACACACATACAAAATCAGTTTCCCTGGAAACAGGCCAGCGGCTCCATTAAAGGACATGGAACGTGTCTTTTCTAACCCACATGTAAGTGGACCTCATGTTACCATGGCGATCTGTATCATGACTGGTTTGGAGGGCAGATGAATAATATAAATAATATAAGATGAATAAGCTTTTAAAAACTTGTTTTCACCCTGAAAATGCTTTTTACAACAGCTCAACAGCTCCTTAACGGTCACTGGGAGGGAACGGAGCATTAGATGCATCAATAATGTGTAGATTTGATCCTTTTCATGATTTAGGATGAAACTGGGATCAACTGAATCCAGGTCACGAGCTGAAAATGGTGAGACAAAGTGATAACATCGACCTGCATGATCGATCATCAAAGAAGGACGAGAACGCGTTGATCAGCAGTGAGGTTCCGGCGCCCCCTGGCGGACAGAGGCGGCAGCGGCTAATAGCGGAACATCAGCACCTGCACAAGTGATAAATCACCTGCTAGAACTGACGGGAAATGACCCGAATCTGACCCGTAGTCCGAGAAAATGCTATAAAGGCCAGTTGAGGCATCTTTAAAGGTTTAGAATTCAAACTCTGTGAAGGAAATGACAGAGGAGGCAGCCTGACTGCCGTCTTCTGAAACAAGAGTGAAGTTCAAGAGCAGAGAAAACAGTCCTGCCCCCCCTCCAGTGGCACAGTAACACTCACGTAGGCTATCGTCTGCCACCTCAGCGGATTCTCCTTTTCGGCTCATGTCTTCACCTCCGGCCCGCTTTCTCCTCTATCGCTTTTCTCTTCTCGCTTTCCTGCTCCGGCAGGGAACCAACTGCTCCCCTTCCCCTTTTCCTGCCGCTCTATTCTCTGCCAGTCTCTAAGCGGACGTCCTGTCCTGCTGCACAGCAGGGGTGGGCAGGCCGGGGGGGAAGGACCGGTGGGATCAGTGTGGGGAAACCTTGGAATCCAAGAGGGAAGGCCCCAGAGAGGAGGAGTAAAGCAGGACGCGGAGCAGAAAGAGCCTGGCGCCACAAACTGGCTGAAATTTACTCTTCACATATTGACACTGTTAAACAGACGACACTCCCTTCGGCTCTGGGACGGCGGGACAGTCTCCCGCTATAGCCCACGATGTCAAATTCCAGGATTATTCCGGCATTCTGGCGCCACAGGGTTGATGCGGTCTGACCATCACGGCACCGGATCGGCCCAACCAGACCACAGTGAAACCGATCCTGGGCCCCCGTCAGGCTGCAAAGGCCTCAGGGTGCAGAACAAACAGACTTTATTGGCTCCTCAGGTTTCCTGAGACCTGCACGAGCGTGCCGGATGATCCTCGCCCCCACCACGACCATTAAATGAAGACCGAACACAAAACACTTGTGGACGGAACGCCACCTTTCACCTTTTGGGATACACGATCTGGGAATGATCGACTAAAGAAACTGTCCTTAAAACTTCCCGTTCAGGCATGAATGTGTGCGAGTGGGGGGGGGGGGGGGTTGGGTGAAAGCGTTGGTTCCAGACTTCAGGTGGGTCTGAGATGGCTGCAGCCCGTCAGAGGGGGGAGGCCTGAGCCCGTAAACTCCCACCCTGAACCCAGGCCCAATTAAATACTCTGTGACGACATTTGACCAGTTTTGTTCCCGTCGCTCTTCTGGACCCTGAAGGCAACATTTCCTCCTGGAGCTGTCTGGGAATGCACAATGCACAGAGAAAGCTATAGAATCTATAGAATAAATCATTCGATGGAGCGCGTAAACCGCTGGTTTACATCCGAAGAAGCTAAGAAGACACGCACGAAGAGGCATCTGCGGGCAGCAGCACATTGATACCTGAACGCATCTTTCGCTGACAGCATTCGGTTTTATTTTATTTTGCTGGAGCAGACACGACGAGATGATAGTTTTGTAAAGCCGACAGGCAGCTGACGGTTCGGAGCAGAAGGAGAGTAAATTGGCCTTCGCACCCCAAGACCCCCCCACAGAAAAACCGGTGACGGAGCAGCATCCATCTCCGGAAATCACGGCCCAACGGCCACATCAGCAGGGCAGAGTGGTACTTACTGTCCGAGGCCATGGTTCCACCTGTCCGCCCTCACATCGACCATGAATCCGAGTGTGTGATCGGCAGAGATGAAGCTGCCGCTCCGCATCCTCCAGACCCGCAAATCTGCGGTGATGGGTCCTTCGCGGACCGTCGGAATTGTCGGCACTCTCGATATTTCGCGCACGTAAATTTTCGCCTTTGATCCAATCAGTACACCGATTTAACACATTTATGTTTTAAACCGCCGAGGACTTTTATTTCAATAGCATTCAAATACAAAGTAGCAAGGAGCCAATTCGCCTCCCCATTGTTCTTGATCACCAACTCAAATTTTTTTGTTTGATTTTGTTGATACATTTTCCCTGTAACCGTCAGCACATTTAGGTTTATCGCAGACATATTTTAAATATTAGTAGCGATACTCTGAAATTGTGTTCCTCGACATACACGCAACCCGGTTACTAAAACATTTTACCCTTATAGTGAAAGAGGGAAAACTAGCAAATGACTCAGCAGAATTCATCATTAGCCTAATTGGTCTGACTATGGGAAAATCTCATGTTTTGACATGATGGATTGTGTCAATCAAAGCAATGCAACCCTGTTACTTATATTGTTTTCAACATTTTTCTTTTCGTACTACGTAGCTAAGTTTGTTCTGATCAGTTACCATAGCGGCTAACCACCTCAAAGGTAACAATAACCAAATAATGAGTATTTGGGCAGGAAGTTTTTCATTTTGCTCCAGAAGTTCATGTCTCTATAGCATCAGAGAGCAACCTGCTGTCTCACAGGCCCTGGCCCTTCCTGTAGATGCCCCCCCCCGCAGACTGAGCGAGGGATCATCAGTATAAAAGTGATCTATGTTGGGCTCCTTTTGACATGTTCACTTTTTTAAAATTAGATTAGATTAGATTCAACTTTATTGTCATTACACATGTCACAAGTACAAGGCAACGAAATGCAGTTAGCATCTAACCAGAAGTGCTTAAGTAGCAAATAAAACTGTGATGGGGTATATACACACAATAATATATGTTTATGATATCAATCTATATGTTTGTATTTACAGAGTTCACAGATATGTAAAGGGTATATAAAAGTCATTGCAACCAAGATAAATATATATACAGGCTGTAACTATGGTGCTGAATTTCCTACAGGATCAATAGAGGTTATTTATGCAGTTTTTAACTATGCGTATGTTTTGACTATACAATAATGATAAAATATGGTAAAAATGTGCAAAGTATGGAAAGCAGTGCAAATAAACGGATGTGGGTAGTGCAAATAACCGGATGTAAATAGTGCAATTATTGTAACAGATGTAATCAGTGCAAATAGCATGAATGTACAATCAGTCAGTCCAGACGGGGTTATTGTGCCTGAAGGGAGGTAAAGTGGGAGGGGTCGGAGTTCAGCAGGGAGACAGCAGTGGGTGGTTTTTGTCCGGAGGCTCCTGTAGCGCCTCCCAGAGGGCATGAGGGTGAACAGTCCATGCGCTGGGTGACAGGAGTCTTTAGAGACCTTCTTGGCCCTCCTGTGACAGCGCCTCCTGTATATGTCCTCGATGGCAGGAAGAGGAGCTCCAGCTATTCGCTGGGCGGTCTTCACCACCTTCTGCAGTGCCTTCCTGTCTGAGGCAGAGCAGTTCCCATACCAGACCATAACACAGCTGGTAAGGATGCGCTCGATGGTGCAGCGATAGAAGTTCACCAGGATGTCTGAAGAGAGGTGGTGTTTCTTCAGAGTCCTCAGGAAGAAGAGACGCTGGTGAGCCTTCTTCACCAGACTGGAGCAGTTAGTCGTCCAGGTGAGGTCCTGTGAGAGGTGGATCCCCAGGAATTTGAAGCTGGACACACGCTCCACCGCTGCTCCAACTCATCGTTATCCTTGATGAGGCCAATCACCGTGGTGTCATCTGTGAACTTGATGATGGTGTTGGAACCATGTAGAGCTCTGCAGTCATGGGTGAAAAGGGAGTAGAGGAATGGGCTCATCACACAGCCCTGTGGTACTCCGGTGTTTACAGTGAGGGGAGGGGAGCAGTGATGATCTAACCGCACATGTTGTGGTCTATTGGTCAGAAAGTCCAATAACCAGTTGCAGATGGAGATGCTGATGCCCAGATCCCTGAGTTTGGTTATCAGCTTGGAGGGGATGACAGTGTTAAATGCTGAACTGAAGTCTATGAACAGCATTCGGGCGTATGTGTCATGATTGTCCAGGTGTGAGAGGACAGAGTGCAGTGCTGTGGAGACTGCATCTTCTGTGCTCCTGTTCTTACGATAGGCGAACTGATGGGGGTCCAGGGTTGGGGGGAGACAGGATTTGAGTTGTGCCAAGACCAGCTGCTCTAAGCACTTTGTCATGATAGGAGTGAGTGCTACTGGACGATAGTCATTGAGACAAGCTGGGGTGGGTAATATGAGCCATCCTGAGTATCCTTCACAAAAAGGATATGTTAAATTACTTTCAAAACATTACTGTGGTTATGGCTATTTATCGGTCACAGTTATGTCATGAATCAGTGCACAAAGATACTATCTATTCCAATAGATTAACAAATTACGTGCATGAGGCATTTGAGAAAATATAAAAACAAAAGGTGAATTTTTTTATTTTTTTTTAAAAACAACCCACAACTATTGAAAAGTAAATGTTAAGTTCCTAACTTTAATGGGGAAGGACTTATTAAAAAGCGGACCATTGGTGGTGGAGCTGGACGCATCCACTTATAAGATGTTTATTACCTGTTTTTCTTGAAACATAATAAAAAAAATTGTAAAACGGTAAAAATGGTGCATTTTTCAAAAATGTTGGGAGTAAAACCTGGAAATCCCAGCATTAAAAATACAGCTGCTAATGTTCACACTGGGCGCCGAAGCGCCGCGGAAATGTGCTAAAGCAGCTAATACAGTCCAACATCTGAGAGCAGCAGGTCCGGTCGGGTCCAGTCAGGCGTCATCGTCTTCACTGCTGACTTCCTTTTGTGTTTTCTGGATGTTTTTCTGAAACGAACAAAAGTAGAAATGTGACCCTCATTCTGCAGCGAGCGTGACGGAGCAGACGGTCGCGGTTTAGACGCTTACCGTCACGGGAAAGTCCAGTGAAGTGAGACGGTTGATCTGGGTCCTGGTTTCAGCTTCTTTCCGCATGTCGCCTGAAAGCAGGGAAATGCTGAAGAATCTGAGAGATTAGAAACCTTCAACGTTCTAACCTGAAGGGTTCACCTGAGATGCGCACGTCCCGTTTGGTTCTGGCCTTCAGCGACAGCCTCTGGGCCGAGGGGAACCCTGAGGATCCCACCTCGTTACTGCTGACGTTCAGCTCCACATGACGGTGGCGCCGTGACCTGCAGGTCTGAGAGATGTAGAGGTTTTTTCTACGTGCCACTAACTCTAACAAGTCTTTCCTGAATGAGAGGAGGGTGCCACAAACCTCCGAGGCTTGTCCGAAAGCCTTAGACTTGATGGAGGCCAGAAGATCGGCTCGTTTGGAGCACTGAGAACGCAGAGACGGGCCGGCACTTTAGAACCAGCGACAGCAGAACATCATGTTCTATTGCACAATGTTCCTCACCTCCTGCTGCAGGGATGTTCCCTCACCACCGTCGTCCTCATCTTCGTCGTTTTCCTGACAAACAGGACATCGTCTCATCACACCCACAAAGAAAAGCGTACGAGGGGGAAAGTTCCAGGAACCTTCCATTTCTCACCTTCTTGCACTGCCACTGGTAAAAGTCAACCACGGTTCTACGCAGCTCCAGCACCAGGTCTTTACGGATCAGCTGGACGGATGAAGCCGACTGTTCTGTGGAGGGGAACACAGATCCCTTCATCTTGCCATAGAGTCCGTGGATGTGGGCTAGTTCCTGCACAAACAGCTCAGAGTTCATTGTGTGTTCCCGATCAATCTGAACAACAGCTGAAAGCGAGCCCACCTCCAGCAGCTCGGTGCTGACCAGCTCCTGAGGACGGGACGACGGTTCCATGAAGCCCACACACTGCAGGGACTTCTGCAACTTCCTCTTCTTGTTGTAGGAGAGCTGACGACAGGAAGAGCCACGGAGCTAACGTTAGTTCCTGTAACATTGGATCCATCATTCATACAGAAGCGGACTGGTAGGAGACTCAGAGAGCCTGTGGAAGGCAGCTACTCACTCCGACACTCATAACTCTTGTTAGGGATGGTATTTATTTTAGGTTGATTGTTATCTAGGAGTACATTTTCGTGCTGAACAAGGAGCGTTACCAGGGTGGGCATGGCGGTAAAGTAGAAAGCTTTCTGCGCCATCAGCTGTCGCAGTATGTAAACAACATCCAGGTGCTGAGCATCCACTGCATCCTTTTCAAACCTCTTTATGTCTTCCCAGTCCTTCAGAGGAACACGGATCTGCAGAACACGAAAACCCTTTAACTCAAGCAAGACCCCATTAAAGAGCCCATGATGTGTTTCCAACCTGTTCTTGAGGTGACGCTGTCTGACATCCATACAGACTGTACAACAGGTAAAGAGCTCCAACTCGGATCTGAAAGCTGAATGGAGGCAGGAAAAAGCTGTAGGCCTTGTCCAGGATCAGACGTGCAAACATTCTCTTTTGACGTTTCGTCGTCCCACTGCAAAATATCATGAGAAGAGTGATGATGACACACTATCATCCATGTCTGTGTGTGTGTGTGTGTGTTTCGAGATTAGATTTACTAGAAAATCTGGAAGAACTTCATTTCCCTCCATATTTCGGAGAAATTTTCGAAGCGGACAGATTCTGATCGTTGGAATCGGCTCAGTAGCTCCTCGCAGTCTGACTGCACCTGCTTCAGACAAAAGTCCATGTCACTGCTTCATTTTCACAAAATCGAACGCGTAGATTACGGGAATTGTTAATAAAAAACTATTTAAAACAAAACAAAAAAACGTCACAAACGACGGGCAGATAAAACGACACAAAATAATGCTGTCGCAGATTTCAAACGTCATTGATACGCGACCGAATTTTACAAAGTACATGTGACGCATTTACTTCACATTATTGTAGGAATTTCTGGGCATTTCTGATCATAATAGAGAATAGTACATAGTGTTGTTCACATTGTAACATATTTTTACATTAAAATATATTAATTTAATTGAAAGTAACATTAGTAATATTTTAACAGGCATTAACAGATTAATGGTAATACTTGATAATTACTATATGATAATAAAAAGTAAGATTTGAAATGTGATAGTTGTGTGTGTATGTTTGTAAATAATTGCTTGTCTTTTTTAACCTGTAATTTTGTATCAAAGACCACAGCCGAACATCTCGTCGATCGCAAGATAATCGACAAAGCAGGCACTCAGTAGCTTACCTACATTAATGAACCTACGTTTAAAGATGTCCCTGAACACACCACCCGGATGTGCGTTCCCAAAGTCCCGCGGAAGTAAACAATCCTCAGCTGACGTGGAGGGACAACAGCCGGAGCAACTGGACAGACGGGAACCGACTACAGCACCTCTGGAAAACGTAAATTGCTTCCGGGCTTTGCTTTGTTGTAACTTTTATCAAATAAACCCTGCCATTGTTGTGTGAACTCCTTGAATAACTGAAACTCACCGCTAACCTCTTGGCTGTAAAGTAAGATGGCGGCGGCCGCGGCGGAGGAGGCCAGCAGGCAGCTCGCAGGGCTGTCAGACGTCTCAATCTCGGAGGATATTCCGGTGGAGGGAGACATTTCGGTGCCCGTCGGCTCCTCCAAGGCGGACGATGAGTTCTCCACGTTGGACGAGCCGGTCAAAGAGACCATTTTGAGGGATCTGCGAGCGGTGGGGAAAAAGTTCATTCACGTGCTGTACCCGAAGCGCAGCTCGGCTCTGCTCCGGGACTGGGACCTGTGGGGCCCGCTGCTGCTATGCGTCACCCTGGCCCTGCTCCTGCAGGGCGGCGCGGCTGACAGCGACGATCAGGGGGGGCCGCAGTTTGCAGAGGTAAGGACACGTTGGATGAAAGAACATAGACGTGGTTGAATTAAAATTCCTATCCTGTAGAGTAATAATAATCTCATTATCATGTGCTCATAACCTCTAAAATCTGTTCAAAGGTCTTCGTCATCATCTGGTTTGGCTCCATCATCATCACGCTCAACTCCAAGCTGCTGGGGGGCAACATTTCCTTCTTTCAGAGCTTGTGTGTGTTGGGATACTGCATCCTGCCTCTGACGGTGGCCATGGTTGTGTGTCGGATTGTCCTGATGGGGGGTTCGGGGACAGTGAGTTTCGCCGTGCGGCTGGTGGTAGTGACGGCGTCCTTCGGCTGGTCCACCTTCGCTTCCACCGCCTTCCTCGCCGACAGCCAGCCGCCAAACCGCAAAGCACTGGTGGTGTACCCGGTGTTTCTCTTCTACTTTGTTATCGGGTGGATTATTCTGACGTTCTCGACATCCAAGTAAAAGACTGAAGGGATGTCTGAGTTAATATGAAGGGGAGAGGGGTTTTAAGAGAGAGAAAAGACTCGAAAGGGAAAAAAACCACCAGCATTTGCCTTTGATGGAGGACGGCTGAGCTGACTGCTGATTCTGGGCTTTAGTCTAAATCATCTCATTCAGGAGAAACATCAGCTTCGATTCAAAGTGCAGGAGTGGACGGATTCATGTAAAATGTTTGTTTCTGAGTCAACCCCGATTAAATCCAACGTCTGTCTGTCGAGGAGGATGGAGGCCTTTTTTTTTTCCTTTCTTTTTTTTTTGAAAAATGTAATAAAGCCTGGAGCACATTTTTTCCTTAAACTTCTGCTGAGATGTTGTCTTCTCCAAGATGGGTGGGACAAGCTAAAGGTTCCTGAAGGATCCTCAGAGCTGTGCTGTGTAAGGGAATGAGCTCCTGGTAGTTTAATAAGACCTCGACAGAAATAAAATGAATCAGTGTCAGGTGGGCAGACAGTTAATTATTATGTTATAATTATTATGAGAGTCCCTCATTAATCATATATTAAATACCCGGAATGACAGTGTGAAAACACACTCTTAAATATTTATTTGCATGAACATAAGCATTCGCACCCTTGACTTGGTGGCTCATCGTCCACTCTCCTGCTGGGCGCCATGGTGGTCACCTGTCATCCACCATTCTGGGACTTATTTTACACCTCTAGATGTGAAAAGTGAGCAGGTAAACAGGCACAAAGATGTCAGAAGTGGCTGGAAATCCAGTTGAGACACCCTGTTGAGCTGTTGATGTCATCAACAGTCTGATAACTGCAGAAACCAGATCATCCTGTTTTATGGTATTTTTATTTAATTTCTTTAATTAAAACCCAAACCCTGAGGTCAGAACAACCTCCTCAGAGCTCTGGGACATGAGTGTAAGGAGGCAGAGTTCCAACAGGCCAAACATCACTGCAGCTCTGCCCCAATCTGACACCAAAAACACAGTTATAGGAGTACGCGTGCACACACCCCAGAGCTAAAGATATAGAGAATGACCAGACACATCGGTCACCTTTAACCCGGTAGAGGTCACATCATGATGAAACAACTTTAAACACAGAACTAGTCAATGACCGATAACTCTTGTTTCCCCTCCCTGATGGCCCAGAGTCGCCTTCAACCGGCCAAACAGACGGTGGTTAGATTCAATCCACCGCTCAGAAGATGGTCCACAAGAAGTCTCCAGACTCAGATACCAACGGTACTCAGGAACCCGTTGTCATTGGCTGGTGCTGTGCGGAAACCATGGAAACGGCTCCTGTGCACTGCCCTCCTGTCCCTAAAAGGTTTTCATACTCAATAAAGGAGACAAGAAAACTGTTCTTCTCTGTTACATGGATTCTATTATCTCAGGATGTGCACGTCACGCCGTGCTTGCCTACAGTCGCAGTGTAACGACACACACCGTTGCCGTGACAACTGGACATTTTCGGTGCCTTTGTTATTTTTCTTCTTGGATTTTCTTCTGTAAATCTTGTGTCTTTATAATTTCGGTGTTGAGTAACTGGATGTAGTGGACCTCCCTGGCGGCCGCTAAGGTGTCGAGCGACTCCATCCTCTGGTGCATCTTCTTCATGGCCTTCTCCCGATTCTGGCTGATCTTCACCTGGCATTCCAGCTTATATTCCAGTTCTTTGATCCTGTTTTGGTACTCGACCTCTGTGTCTTTGGCTATCTTAATTTCAAACTCATCATTTATGTAGCGTCTCTTGAGGGCGGCGAGCTTCGACTTGAGCTCTTTGGGTTTGGACATGAGGGACACACATGCGTGTAAATCTGCCCTGAACTGGGACTGTTCCCGCTCCAGCTCCCGGACTTTGCTGTCCAGCTTCTTGTTGTTCTTCTCCCTGAGCCGCAGCCTGTTTCTGGACTGAACCAGCGTGTCAAGTAGCTTTCTATTCTCTTCGGCGCTCTGCAATTTCTCTTCCAGGAGGCTTTTGGCTGTCAAGTCTCGCTCCCCCTTTGCTTCCTCCAGGACTTTGATTTGGTCTTGAGCATCAGTTAATTTACACTCCAGAACAGCATTCATTTGTCCTTTCATGTTATGTTTAGTTACGATGTCCCGCATCTCCCCCATCATCGTTTCTATCTCCGAATTTTTGCCCTCGATAGTTTTGAGGTTTTCTTCAACGGTTGCGTTCAACTGCTCCACAATTCCCTTCAGTGCTTTCAGCTCCTCCAGCTTTCGAATCTTTTCGTCCTTCAAATTCAGCCGCCTTTTGAAGGATTCTATCTTCTCAAGTTCCTTTTCTTTTAAGTCCCCCTCTATTGTGTGGAGCTTATTGCTCAGCACGCCATTTGCCACTCCGTCCAGTTCAAGGACCAGTTTAAACTTGGCCAATGTTTTCTTATGACTATTCATCAAATTACTGTATTCCGTTCTCAGAACATTGGCCATCTTCTTGACTCTTTTTATCTCCTTGTTATGCTCATTTATCCCTTTGTTAAATCTGTTCCGCTCTTCTTCCATTTTCGCATTTGTGTTACTCAGCTGTTCTTTGAGCTGTTCTACATTCCTTTCGCTGTTCTCTCTGTATTGTGAAAAATCTAGAGTGAGCTTTTCCGTTGCCCTTTTCCTCTTTTCAAGGTCGTGTTCCAAGTTGCTGATAGTTTTCTTTGCACTTTCTTCATTATTGAGAGACTGTTGCAGTCTGGCCTTCAGCGAGTTCCTCTCTTCTTTGACAGACTGCAGCTCTGCCTTTAAGGCTTCAGTTTCATCCTCCAGGCATTTTTTGATCTGTTCTTGTTTAACAGATTGGTCAACAAATTGCTGTCTGCATTTGAAGTTCTCCGACAGCAGAGTCTTCACCTGCCACCTCAAAAACGAAGGCGAGTTTTCATCTTCGATGTCTTTTTCTCTTCCACTTTTTGCACTTTTTCTCTGGTTTGACTTCATTTTATGGACGTCTGGAATGCTAAAAGCCACAAATATTGTTGGCTGTGTTATGTTTGCAATTATTGGTAACTCCCTTTAAGCCAGGGGATCAAATCACTCTAAAGGATCAAAGCACTTCAAAGACATTGGCTAAAAATAAATTGATAGCATAGTTAAAAACTTTATATGGCATTTAGGGCCTTGCTCAAGGGCCCATGGTGATGATGATGGTGTAGCTCCAAGTGGTGACCTTCATCCCCCTCGGCCAGGTCTCTTTGCTGGTTTAAGGATCAAAGCTGGTGGTAATTCATGTCAACCGCTTCTGTAACAGCTAACCAACAAGGGAGTGGCATACTTATTATGAATTAGTTATTGTCTTTGGACCTGGAACATGTTATAGCACCTGTTCCGAGTTCCAATTTTCCTCAGGCATTAAAAACTCGTTTTACTTAATCTCATTTTCGTTCCTTCCTCCCCCTCTAACCCCACTTCATGCTCCTGTGCTTCCTGCCGTTTCACCTCTAATGCATCCCTCAGTTTCCTACAGCGTTTCCCCCAATTGGCTCAAACTCCAGAACATTGATCCCCTCTTTACTACGCTGGTTGGAAGGTGTAGTAAAGAGTGTCTTTGGTGGTGACTTTAAAAATGTAACGTCAAATGAGTTTTTTTTTCAGTTTTAAGGTCACTACCAAAGACAGTGAAATCCCCCTGTTGGACACAGCACTGCCCCAAGCGCTCCAGCAGGGGGCAGCAGCGGCCCCACGGCGCTTGTCCGACCGTCCGCACCGCGAGAGAAGAAGACCCCACACGCATGCTTCCACAAGGAATCGATAATATTGTTGCTGCAAAAAGTGTTTTTTAAAACCTCGCCTTCAAATTTAGGTCGTTATTAAAAGGTTTTACGCAATATTTTGTACTGATATGTCTTGAAGCGTGCCAGATTATAGCGCGCGGGCGTATTTGTCGACCTGGAAAAAGCAGGTAGGATCAAATGTTTGTAAGAACCACAGAAAACATTAATTATAGTAATTTGTACATTAATATCTATCCTTGCTTTACCTTAGCTTGGGCCACACTTTATTACTGCTTTAATCCTTCGTGACCGAGTCATGATTTCATGTTGTTGCAGAGCAGCATTCTGAGCTGTCATGGACGCTTTAGAGGAGAAGCTCAAAGGTCTGTCCATTGCTCAGCAGTCCTGCTCAGAGGAGCGCACCTACCTCCTGGATGTGGCCGCGCACCCAGACGGCCTCCTCGCCGCGTCCTCTTCTGACTTCACCATCCGCCTCCACAATAAGAGCACGCTGGACTCTGTGGGACAGCTGAAAGGTCACAGTGGGCCACTTGCCGGGGTTGTTTTCTCCCACAGCTCGCCCGATCTGCTCTACTCTGCTTCTGCGGACGGGACAGTCAGGGGCTGGGACGTCCGGCGGCCGGCGATACAGGCGGCGCAGGTGTTCCGAAGCGACCCGTCGCACAGCTACTGCAGCTTCGACCTGAGCTGCTGTGACACTATCGTCTGTGCTGGAACGGCACAAGTGAACAAAGAGGACAGCTTCATGGTGTTCTGGGACGTCAGGAAACAGGGGGGCGGTCTCCTCGGGGTGTATTCTGAGTCGCACAGTGATGACATCACACAGGTGCGCTTTCACCCTCGGGACAAGGACCGACTGGCAAGCGGCTCCACGGACGGTCTCGTCAATGTGTTTGACCTGAGTCGGGGGACAGAGGACGAAGCGCTGCTGTCCACCTGCAACAGCAACTCGTCCGCCAGCGCCATCTGTTGGTGCGGTGCGGACTACAGCCAGCTGCTGTGCCTCAGCCACGACGAGGGGCTCCACCTGTGGGATCTGCGACAGCTGGACACCGATGAGCCCCTCACCGTCTACAGCACCTTTGACGCTCGCAGCCTGGACGATGGAGGAGCTGTGGACTACCTGGTTGGTGGGAGGTGGTTGGAGAAGGCCCAGAAGCTGCTGGTGGTCGGTGGAAAGAACAGCGGGGAGGTCCACCTGATGGAGTGCAGGGACAAAGGACTCGGTCTCCTGCGAAGCCTGGTGGGCGGCCACACCTCCACGGTGCGCTGCTTCCTGTGGGACGAGGCGGAGGACTCTCTGGTCACTGGGGGCGAGGACTCCCAGCTGCTGCTATGGAGAACAGGAGGGGGGGTGGTCACGCCACGGAAAATGGAGTCGAGGAAGAGCCAGTCAGCTGTGAGGCTGAAGTGCAGGCCACATAAGAAATACGGTGACCAGAGCAAAAAGAAGGAAGCTCCAGGTGGTGAATAAAGCACAAACATGCAGAGAGAAAAGGGCTTTATGATGCACACTTTCACATCCAGCAGAGGAAGAATCTCCCACTTCGCTGATTTCTTAAAGCCGTTTAAATGGAGGAGTCTGAAATTTCTGCGGGTCAAATCAGAACCGTGACTTCCATCATTTTACATCTCACCCATAAATGGACAGAGTGTTCTTGTTTGTCTAAACAGTGTGTTTTTTGTTTTTTTTAGCATTTCACCTTTTAATATTATGGCTTTTCCTGTGACGTACGTGCTTTATTAAAAAGAAATTTAAAGTGTTGAAGATGCTCCCAGAATGAGGAACGTCTGCAGGGGAATGAGATTTGGACATGTTCAAAAGGGCCACAAACTGCTTTCACTTAGTTTATCCCTTGAACACGGAGCCATTAAAAATATCTGCAGTTTTTTCCTCATCACAACAGCTCACAAGTGACTCCTGTTCGTAGAATTCAGTCTATTAAGGAAACCCAGCAGGGTGCTGGCCTCAGAAAGCTTGGTCCAGTTATGAAGTTTAAAATCCCATCATTTCTCAACCTGAGGCTGTTTTAAAGTCGCTAATCTGTTACGTTTTAGACAGGATGCAAACCAGCCAATTAGTGGAGAGGCTTCTCCCCCAAACTTTGCAGTAAAGTGCAAATTCTGAAAATATTCTAATGTAAAAGTCTTACATCATGTTTATTGACATCTCATAGGCAGAAATAGCATTTTATAGCCCAACAATTGTCCGGCTGCTTCAGTTAAACTCATAATTATCATAATTAAGATGTCAGTTCCCCTCAGAATACACTCACACAACACGTCCCGTGATTGTTCTCGGTCGTCCAGGTGGAAGAAAACTCTCAGTTTAGCAAAAATCAACTGGATTTTAGGGATCTGACAGCACTGTGATGCACCTGTGCGTGACGGGGGCCGGGGCCACCCTTCACCCCCCCCCCCCCCCCCCCAAGCGCGCCCCTGCCCCAGCTGTAGCATTAGCCTCGCCAACTACCGAGCAACAGACTGTAGTTATGTAACTCCCGCTGCAAACAACTACCCCGAAAACCCTCGGAAACACAACTCGGCGTTGACGTGAACTCGGACGCATTCATGCGGGACATGGACGCGCGGCGACGTGCGTGAAAGTCTGAAGACGGAGAAACGAAGGGCTGATCCTCATACAGGTTTAGCCTCATTCCAACACACACGCACACACGCGCGCGCGCGCACACACACACAGCACTTTGATGTCGGCCCCGATCTCTCGTCCCTTCTTCTCCGCCCAACCAACGGATTCAGACCCTCGTCCACCCCCGACGTGATTGACGTGACTCGTCGTCCAATCAAAACGCGCGGCTTCGTCCCCGTTGGCCAATCAGCGTCGTTCTCCCGTCTAAACCCGTCAAGCACGTTCAGGTGCATTTCTGTTATGTGTGCCATGGTCTCAACCCAGTAGTGTTGACAATAGGGTGAAACGGAACATCCCCGAATCGTAAACTAGCCGAGGAAAATATAAACTCCAGGGGATTTGGAAAGCTAAGGAAGCCAGGCTCTATCAGGAATGTAATTGCGTTGACATAATCGTTTTATACAGCCGTACTTTATTATTAATGGAAGTTTGAACGTTATTCTTTTGGAAGGAACGGGCACTCGTGGGTTTGACTTGTTTCAGGCCAAATTTTCCTGCTGTTACGCCGCTTGCTTGGGAAAAGGCTGTTTGCACCGAGCTGCGGGTAGCAGAACTGTAAGCCCGGTAGATTTCCAAACATAGGAACTCCTTGCCACCGTCTCCGTTGCGAACCGCAAAGGATCAAGGTAAAGTACTACATCTGGAGAGGCTAAGGGCCACTCTGCCGGCTGCAGCTTGCCGAGCTCTGGTCGGGACTTGGGACAGAGTGTGTATCCCAACCTTTTCGGTCTGTCAGTCCTCTAGCGCTAGCTAAGTGTAGCAGTATTAGCACTGCCCCTGTATTTACATCTGGGATGATGGGTGATCGCCCATGCCCGCCCAGGTAACGTGGTTTTATTAGTATTTGTGTAAATCCATACCATGATTTACTCTGTGTTTTCATTGCAGCTTCCAGCGTTTGAGTTGCAAGATTATCTGAAAGCTAGCTGGTGACGGCTGTACGCTAAGGCTGTATGTTCAACTTAAGCTAACCCGCGATAGCCGCCGCACTAACGTTAGCTAACTATCCGAAATGCTCTTTTTTAAAATACGGCTCGAAAGTTGTGGTTGAAGGCTTCATTGACTCAACGTTAAGTTCGATGGCGTGTGTTGCAAACACGGAGAAAACAACTAGCTGCGGTAATCCTGGTCTCGTTTAAGACGTTTGAGTTCACCAGGAAGCGGCGGTAGCTGGTTAGCTAACGTTGAGGCTATCGCGCTGTCAAGTTTTGAATATTGTGTTGCTGCCAGGCCCGACATCGCCGGGCTCGCTTCTGCTCACTTATTCGACGCGGTCGCCTTTGAAACGCACGGTTACTCTCGCGATCGGCGTTTCTGCCCCGATAATGTGGGCCATTATCGGGACGTGCGGTCGCAATCGTGGTCAAAATGTCCGGTCTTTGTGGGGAGTTAGCGGGTGATTCTGCCCGGGCAGAGCTGGTCCCGCTGGGTCTCGATCTCGGTGGAAGGAGAACGTGTCCGCCCCGATGAAAAGGCTCAACTTGGACCAAAATTGTGCGTCGCATTTTCCAACTTGGGACTTTAGTGGAGTGCGCGTGCACGACCAAGGGCACTGTGGTGACATGAGGGTGATGATGATGATGGTGATGAAGGTGATGGGGGTACGGGAACATGCTGATGAGTGAGAGATGTCGCTGATGGAGACCGACCTGAAGAAACCAACCGTCCGTTAGACTTTTCCTTCCTGTGTCCGAGGCTCCAAGGTGCCAGCGGGCAGGTGTGATGTCCGGCCGGACCCTGGGGGCCATCGGGGGGGGCGTTCTCGTTTGGCCCTGTCCCACGGGCCCTTATGGAGGGAAGGTCCATGTGTCTCAGGTGACCGTGGACCGGCCCTCGACACGTCCTGGTTGCGTGGGGGCCGTGGCTGCATTGGGGCCCTGGTTGCGTTGGGGGCCTGGTTGCGTTGGGGCCCTGGTTGCGTGGGGGCCTGGCTGCGTGGGGGCCCTGGTTGCGTTGGGGCCCTGGCTGCGTGGGGGCCCTGGTTGCGTGGGGGCCCTTGCTGCGTTTTGGCCCCTGGTTGCGTGGGGGCCCTGGCTGCGTGGGGGCCCTGGTTGCGTTTTGGCCCCTGGCTGTGTGGGGGCCCTGGTTGCGTTTTGGCCCCTGGTTGCGTGGGGGCCCTGGCTGCGTTTTGGCCCCTGGTTGCATGGGGGCCCTGGTTGCGTTGGGGCCGTGCCTGCATTGGGGCCCTGGTTGCGTGGCGGCCCTGGTTGCGTGGCAGCCCTGGTTGCGTTGGGGCCCTGGTTGCGTGGGGGCCCTGGTTGCGTTGGGGTTGTGGGGGCCCTGGTTGCGTGGCAGCCCTGGTTGCGTTGGGGCCCTGGTTGCGTGGGGGCCTGGTTGCGTTGGGGCCCTGGCTGCTGGGGGCCCTGGCTCCTGGGCCCTAATGTGGTGCATTGCAAGGGTTCCTGCTGGTTCGTGTCACTTCTGGCTCTGCTATAAATCCAGTAATTAATCAGCGCATTAACGGCGCCGGCAGGTCATGTGGTCCGAAGGGTCATTGGACCGGGCCGCTCCGATAACGGGCCGGAGTTGATGCACTTCTTGTTCTTATGCATCTTTAACTACGAGGTTGCGATGTTCCGCTCCCAGGGAACCGGGCCCGTGTCCTCACGATTGTGACGGTTCTGTTTGGTGCTCTTTGGATTCTGTCAGTTGCCACGGGGACCAGACATCCCATCATGTGGGATCTAGCGGGAACATTCTAGTGTTGCTTAAAAAGCGGCTGCAGCTTTTTTTGGTCAAACCTCCGAGCCAGAACACCCAGAACTGGTCCTCATGCTGTGCTGGACTTGTCCTCATGCTGTGCTGGACTTGTCCTCATGCTGGGCTGGACTTGTCCTCATGCTGTGCTGGACTTGTCCTCATGCTGGGCTGGACTTGTCCTCCATGCTGGGCTGGACTTGTCCTCCATGCTGGGCTGGACTTGTCCTCATGCTGTGCTGGACTTGTCCTCATGCTGTGCTGGACTTGTCCTCATGCTGGGCTGGACTTGTCCTCATGCTGTGCTGGACTTGTCCTCCGCCTGGACTTGTCCTCATGCTGGGCTGGACTTGTCCTCCATGCTGTGCTGGACTTGTCCTCCATGCTGTGCTGGACTTGTCCTCCATGCTGTGTTGGACTTGTCCTCCACCTGGACTTGTCCTCCGTGCTGGGCTGGACTTGTCCTCCATGCTGGGCTGGACTTGTCCTCCGTGCTGTGCTGGACTTGTCCTCCATGCTGTGTTGGACTTGTCCTCCGCCTGGACTTGTCCTCCATGCTGTGTGGACTTGTCCTCCATGCTGTGTTGGACTTGTCCTCCATGCTGTGTTGGACTTGTCCTCCACCTCGTGCACCTGCACAAGCATCATCAGATGAACGTGCTTGACCTGACTGGTTGAAATGATCTATGCTAAACAAGAATCATTTCTTTTACACAGCGTTGAGCTAACACGTGTTAGCACGTGTGAGCTAACACGTTAGCACGACGTTGAGCGCTCCTGTGGGTTCTGTGGTGTAAACGTAGGCTGGCACAGGTGAGGTCCCTCCTCTCCGTGGTCCCTCTCTGTCCTCCCGGTGCTTTAATCCCGATGTGTCCACATCATCTGGTCTCTTATGTAAGAGGACGGGGAGGGGACTGAGGCTGGAGCTGCCTTGCTCTCCGTCTCTGCCGCCGCTCCGGCTCCCGCTCGCTCCGTGTTGTGGAGCGTTTCCTCGTTCGGCCGGCTGGTGTCGGAGCCACAGAGGCCACCGATGGTGCTTCATGGAGGTTCCAGTGATTCTCTGTGCAGGTGAGTCCAGAGTCCAGGTGCGTCGGGTCCGTTTGACCGGTGGGGCCCAGCCGACGCCACTCAAAGGCCTCGCTGTTGTTCGGACGTTCTGTTGGACCTTTGTTGCCGGTGTCTTAAGAGGAGTGGGTCTAGGTTGTGCTGTTCGGTCCCGCTGGTCCGGGAGCGTGCTGGGATGCAAACCAAAGACCTTTGTAGCACAGCAGCCTTCAACCTCCATTAGGAGCGTTCATGGATGCTCTTCAGGATGTTGGTCTGTCTCAACCCCTGGTGAACGTTGTCACCCCCCTATCTAGTGTGGATTCAGAGTTGGGACCCTGAGGTGGCCCCCTTGGTGCCCCCTTGGTGCCCCCTGGCCCCCTCTGTGCCCCCTGGCCCCCTCGGTGCCCCCTGGCCCCCGGGAGCCTCGCAGTAACCTCCGTGTGACTTTGGGACGGTTTCTGTCAGGAGCGGCGTGATACCAGCCGGGTGGGAGCGTCTCTGCTGGCATCCAGTGCTCCTGGTGGCGCTCGTGCTCGCCACGGCAACAGTAACCGTGCTCATCCCGGGTGCCCCCCCCCGACGTTGACTCCAGAGATGCAGCCAGCACACGTATGGCCCGCAGCCACTTCTTCATGCCTCGTTATGTAACCATTCTTTAGCTTCAATTCTGCCTTTTCCTTCCAGATTTGCAGCTGTTTCGCGTGTTTTATAATATTATTGGGACAAAGTGGTCGTGGGTGGAGCTGAGACGGGCACGCCACGGCGCCACGGCCTTCTGTTCTGAGTTGGGTCGGCTCCTGAGAGCTGTGCTGAGGAGTTAAAATGCATCTCTATAAGGATTCGTCCACCTGGGGGGGCGCGGAGACGCTGCTTTTGTGCGGTTTAGAGTTGGAACGTGAACACGACGTTAGGAAAATGATCGTGCTGCTGAAGCAAGAGTCCAGCAGCTCCTGCTGGGGAGGGAGACGTTTACTGGCTGCTCCCGTTGCTGTTTCGTTAGACGTAATCAGCTGCAAACATGCTGCTGCGAACATTTCCTCTGCTTCCTCTATGGCAGAAGCCTTCAAGACGCACCACTGCTGCCATTGTTTGGTCCGTGTGCACGTGCGCGTGCGCGTCAGACGCGGACAGTCGAGTCCGAGTGTGGTCGCGATGCTGTTGCTTCTCTGCTCGAAGACGTGATCACACCTGCTTCGGTGCTGCTGCCTTTGTTTGTTTCGATATTAACAAGTGGTGAGGAACAAGAGCAGCGCCGCCATGCTAACGCTCAAGCTAAACTCAAGCTAAAGCTGTGATCCTAATGCATTAATGTCTGTGTTTTGCCCTCAGTCGGCGTTGCTGCCCCAGCGCTCTCACCTTGTCCTCTCTCCCAGCAGGGCTATGTCCTCGGCAGCCACCACATCACCATCCGTGGACAAAGTAGATGGATTTTCCCGGAAGTCTGTCAGAAAGGCCAAGCAGAAGCGCTCGCAGAGTTCGTCCCAGTTCCGCTCTCAGGGCAAACCCATAGAGCTCACGCCCTTGCCACTGCTCAAGGGTAAGCGCAGTGTGTGTGTGTGTGTGTAAGTGTGTGTACGTTGGAGCGAGCGTAAATGAGTGTGACGGTGTAACAAATGCAAACATCATCATCATCATCATCATCATCCGTGAACGTTTCTCTGTAGTGTCCTGTGATGTTAAACACTGGCAGCTGCCAGAGTGGGGCGGCAGGTCGCCCCGGCTCTGTGGGCCCGGGACACGGAGGGTTCTTGGTTCAAGCTCCGATGCAGGAGAAACCTGGGGAGGGAATGCTCACGTGCAATGAGCTGGCTCCTGCCTTCACCCATAAGCAAACGGGATGGACACCAGCACCCTCCTAAAAGGGAAGAAGAAGAGAGACGAGCTGCCAGAGTTGGTGTTGGTGTCGTTGCTGGTCCGAGGGGGCGGGGCTTAGCGTTCTGACGGTTTTGCCATCATCTGATTGATTGTGGGATCATTTGGGTCTCCAACCGTTAGCAAATGCAGCTAAGAACAATGAAATGAAGATGAAGAGCGGCTCCACGCGTGCGAGTGCCACCCAGCACTGGGCGCTGTGCACGGTGCTGGGCGCTCCAGTTGACCTGCTAAAGGGCAGGCGAGTCCGGCCAGAACCCGAGACACCCTCGGAGTGTCCCCGACTGCTGACCGTCCACCCGGAGAGGAAGAATGTGGAGGCCCAGATAAAGTCCAGAAGAGCCGTAACGGCTGCAGATGTCCGTAGTCGTTCAGGCTGCAGCCGACCACACGGGTGGCCTTCAGCAACAGTTGGGCGGCTTTTATGGGCCGTCTTTTATGGGCTGGCTGACTGGACCCATCAGGACAGCATCAAGAGAGGTTCTGCTAGGGTTCTTTAGCACGGCCTGCAACGTTAGCATGAACCGCTGGAATATGGAACTGGTGCGGGAATGTTTTCTTCAAACATTTAGATGAGAAGGGCAGAAAAAATTGCCAGCCTGCTCCCTGGTTACCACCCGAGTTGGCATAGCAACAGCAGATCACGTTGCCTGAATCCTCCCTTTATGTTGAGGGTGAAAAGATTCCGATGGGAGGCAAACACCCATAAAGTGGACACCTTCGTGTCCTTCGTCCTGTTTATTTTATACATTAAATCACCTGCTTGTGTCGCTTTGTGGTTGATCTGAGCCCCTTAAATAGGAACTTTTCTAAAACTTCCCCTTCCTCCACCTCTGTCTCCTTTGGCTCCGATCTCTGATCAGACACCTGGAAACTCTTCCCGACCAGCTTTTGGCTCCAGGTCCGTCTTCGCTGACGCTGTCGGGGCTCCTCTGTGAGACCCTGAACGTGTCCCAGGTTTCATCTGATGTCTTCTGGGTGTCCAGAATGTCCCGCGAGTCCTTTGGTCTTTCAATGAGGCGTATTTGGGCGGTTTGGGACCCGCAGAGTTAACGTTCCTCCACCGGCGCCTTGAGTCCTCCTACAGGCGACCCGTTTGTGGAGGAGCGAGAGACCCGACGGGCGTCTGGCCTCTGTTGCCGAGAGGAGCAGAAAATAGAGGCGGAGATGCACATTGCTGAACAGTCGTTCTGGATTTGACCCTGTCAGTGAAACCCTCCCACCCACACGCCGCTCCATCTTCCCTCCCCTCAGGAGAAACCCGACCCGCTCAGCGTCTCTTTACAGTTCCCCGGCCCCACACTTGCTGCCAGGCGAGCGGGAGGTCAGTTAAAGTCCCGCGGTCCACGTGTTTAATTTGATCGGCGCCCGCCGCAGCGCTCGCCACGGTCGTTTTCTCCCGCTGGAGCCCGACAGGAAGAGGAATCCTGATTAAGTGAGTGGATACGGCTCGTTTGTGTGGCAGGCGCTAGCACGAGCGCTGCGCGTTAAAGTTAGCCTCGGCTGTTGCTGTCACCAGCTGTGTGCGTGTGTGTGCGTGTGTGTGCGTGTGTGCGTGTGTGTGTCCACACACACTCGCGAGGCAGAGAGAAAGGTAACTTAAAATGGACCGCGTGGTAACAGAAGACGAGTGTTTTCACTGGCTGAGGAGAGGCTGGAAAGTCTTGCGTGGAGGAGCGGGTCTCTGTGGTCCAGTTGGTGCTGACCTGTTCCAGGCTCTGGTACCAGGAAGAACCAGTGTCAGGACTCCGGTCCAGTTCGGCTTCACGCGTCGGCCCACTACGACAGTTTAGCACGTTGTTGTGGTTTCGTCGGTGCTTTTTGTGATGACATTTCCAGGAAACGTTGATCACGGGCCAAAGAGAAGTTCTGGAATTCCAGAGGGACTTTGACCTTTGACCTTCCAAAGATCAAAGATGGTCTATTCTACTGAGTCACAGTATTTGTGGAGATGAGCTGCTTGGCTGGGGTCGGTGCTCCACGGGGGTTTTTTTGTAGTTAACTAACAGTCGGACCCTAAATCGCCCCCCAGCGCTGACGGGTGAATCGAGTCGTGTTCAGAAGGGATCAGAGGGGCGAACTGTCAACTCCTCAACATGAGATGGTTCCTCACTCAGGGGAACCACCTCCAACAACCTTCAGGCTTCTGCCTTCTGAGGGGGGGGGGGGGTGCACGATGCTGGAATCTCTGCTATGCGAGCGGCGAGCGATCCCGACGCTCCCGTCGGGGTGGCGCTGAACGCTGTCTTTGTGTGAACCATCCCAGGTGATCGGGACCGCTGCCGCCGGGCTCGGCGACACTCGGGCTGTCACGGGGTTCTTTTCTCCATCGCGTGTTTTGGAATCTTAAACACTTAAAGTGGGATCTGTTTTATTTTATCCCTGCGACGAGGAAACGACTGGAAAAAAGAAGTGGGAGTAGCTGAAAAGCAGATTGATGGAAACGTCACCACAGGACAACAAAAGGAGCAGATGTGATTCCAGCCAGGATGTATCTTCTCATCTCGCCATAATCTTTTATGTAACGCTGACCCGGGTGGATTATAGCCCCAGTGGGGACAGAACCCATGTCCTCTGCAGGGAACATGACAAACAGCCTTTTAAAAGTCCTCTGCTTCTGTTGAGGAAATCAATATTGAATCCTGATTATTAATACTTGGCTCCTGTTCCAGCGTCTCCGTGGCTTTGATCTGTGGCGTTTAGCGTTGCCTGTGTGCACCGTGATGGTGGCTGTGGGTGATGACACGGCCCATTAGCACATGTACAAACATGATATTAGCGTAGCCTGATTATAACAAACCTTTAATTGACCTTCAGGCGCCGCAGCTCGCCCCTTGGCCCCCTCTCTCTCTCTCTCTCTCTCTCTCCTGTTGTAACTCAAGCTCGCCTGACCAGTCATACACACGCTGCTTTTAGAGACTTGGGGCTTTCCCTGTGTGTGAGTGTGTGTGTGTGTGGTGTGTGTGTGTGTGTGTGTGTGTGTGAGTGTGTGTGAGTATGTGTGTGTGTGTGTGTGTGTGTGTGTGTTGTGTGTGTGTGAGTGTGTGTGTGAGTGTGTGTGTGAGTGTGTGTGTGTGAGTGAGTGTGTGTGTGTGAGTGAGTGTGTGTGTGAGTGAGTGTGTGTGTCATCGTGGCTTTTAGGTTCCTAATAAGAGTAATTGGGATGGTCTGAAGGATCCGGAGCTCCCGGGTCTGTCAAATTCCAGGTACTCCAGTTTCCTCCCAGCTTGAAAACAGCCCGAGTGAGTCGGCGCCGTCAGCTTAGCGGAGCGCCCTGCAGCGACGGCGTCCGTGTGTCCGACGGGCGATCTGCGACGTTTGAGATAACATCACCTGGGCTTCACCACCTCTGAGTATTTGAATGAACGTGTGTGTGTGTGTGTGTGTGTGTGTGTGTGTGTGTGTGTGTGTGTGTGTGATTCTGACCGAGCTTCTTGTAGACTTACTTAACTCTTAATCATGTTTGGCTGCTCGGGTCATTAGGAGCTGCTGTAATCTGGAGCCTCCTTCTGAAGATCTGAAGAGCTTAATGCCGTAAAACCATCCGATTCTTCTTCATTTAGCTTCTCTTACACGAGCTGCCGTATTCCCATTCGTGCACGTGATCGTCGCTCGGTCCTGTTGTGTATTTAGTGCCACTCTCGGGGGTTCCTGTGGTGAACGGTCTGTTTTTGGGTCTCTCTCATGCTGTGAGTTGTAAATTGCTTCTCCTCCATTAATTAAACGGTATTAAGTCTCCCTTCCGCCGCTAACGAAGCTCAGATGAGAGTCGAGGCTGAACTGGAGAAGCAGAGCAGACAAACTTGGAGCAGAAGAGCTGGTGGAGGCCGACGTTCCAGCCAGACAACCTGGAATTTCCAGGGTTTTTCACCAGGCAGCACAATCGCTGCACCAGGAGGCCCAATAGTTCGTTTATTTAGCAGCGCATAATTCAGCCCGATCGAAGGACTGATGCTTTAATGAGCACGTGTGAACTGCACGGGTCAGACGGGGTCCGATCGGACCACATCTCAACCCCGGCTGAGCGTTAGCGAAACACACCGATGCTAATCGCTCCAAATGCTACATGACCGTCATTCTAATTGACTTCTAATTTGGTGTGCGTGGGGTGAGCGTGGGCGTCATTTCTTGGCTCTTCACACACCTTTAAATGGAACCACACACTCCTCCCGCGGCCTCTCTGTCCTTCAGCTCGCCGGTTCTCCATCAGGTCCTTGGGTTCCAGCGTGGTTGGCTGCGCTGTCTTTGTCTCTGGGATTACTGGATCCTCGGTGATTATGTGTCTATTAATAGCTTCCTTTACGGGTGTTCACACGCTGCTCCGGTGGTGAGGCTGCGGACCCCGAGGCCTCGCCGCCATCATCGCCGCCCACGACAGAAGCGTGCACGCGTGCACGGCTCCTGCAGGAGCACTCCGTTTTTAATCGGAGGGGAACTTCGATCCGGTTGGCCTTCGGAATCACGCCTTCATTCGGAACCATTTCCGTTTAAATGGAGCATCAGGGGACAGCAGAATTATTAATGAGCAAACTCAACGAGCCTTTTTGTTAATTGTGGTTCTTTTCACCTTTGGATCCCGATAATTAGTCCGTGCTTTGCTGTTTTCATGGTTGGAATCAGGTGAATCCCAAAACTCGGTGTTAACGGTGCGTCGCAGGTCTGCGGGCTGAACTCTGCCTGACCTGAGCGACCTGCTCCGGGTCTGACGGCTCCGGGTCTGACGGCTCCTCTTCAGCGGAATACTGATGCTGCTGCGGAGCTTTGATGAATAAGTAAAACCCAAGCAGGCAGGAAAGGCACTCCTTCACCTGCTGCTGCAGCATCCTGCTCTTCCCAGTGACTCCATGGTTCCTGCCTGTTTCCTCTATCAGTTCACACACACACACACACGCCCGTCTTTGACCCGATGATCCTGTTGACTCCTCTGTGATTTCATTTGCCGGACAAACAACTCGGGATTCCAAAGTGCTGCTGTGTGGATGTTTCTAACCTTCCTCTTGCCCTCTTTTCCGGGGATCCCTCCCTTCACCCCCCCCCCCCCCCCCCCCCCCCCCCCCCCCCCACAGACGTGCCAGCGCCGGAACAGCCGGAGCTGTTCCTGAAGAAGCTGCAGCAGTGCTGTACTGTCTTTGACTTTATGGACACGCTGTCAGACCTCAAGATGAAGGAGTACAAGCGCTCCACGCTCAACGAGCTGGTGGACTACGTGACCGTCAGCCGCGGCTACCTGACGGAGCAGGCCTATCCCGAGGTCGTCAAAATGGTGAGTGGGAGGGGCTTAATGGAGAATTCCCGGAACGTTCCGGTTAAAGTCAGTCGCACGTTGGCGGAAGCTTCAGGACAGGAGAATGAAAAAAGAAGTCGCTGGATTTCTAAAGTTTAATCTGGATGCTGAAAGATTATTTGTGCTGTTCACACACACACACACACACACACACACACACACCACACACACACACACCACACACACACACACACACACACCCCCAGTGGTAACCAGAGCCCGGTAGAAAGTGTTAACCTCATCGTTCCTCATGTTTACCTTCAGGTGTCTCACAACATATTCCGGACTCTTCCGCCCAGCGACAGTAACGAGTTTGACCCAGAGGAGGACGAACCGACGCTCGAGGCCTCCTGGCCACACCTACAGGTGCGCTACGGGAACTCCCCTGAGGAACTCCTTGATTTCTGTCTAGCGTTAGTGATCAGTCATGCTGGGGGGCCCCCTGGTGGTTGGTTGCACCACAGTTCATGCTGCCTGAACCTTGGGGAGGGGGGGGGGAACTAGAGAGCTGCTGCCTGCTGCTGCTACATGGCTGGGGTGTAACGTGCGTTTGTAAATGACGCTGTTGCTCAGCTGCTTCTCCTGCTGGTTTTGTTTGGGTCCAAAGAGCCAGATGCTCTGGTCTCTCACCTCCCCTCCTCCTTCTGTGTGCCTGCTGCCCAGGACTCCTTTAGAAATGAGATGCAAATCTCAAGGAGAAGCTTCCTGGTAAAACCTTTTTTCTCTTTTGTTTCCTTCTATATTTTAGGTTTTACCCCCCCCCCCCCCCAAAGCCAGTTGAACCTTTTTACTCCCCCACTTCCTGTTCTGTCCAGTCCTCATCCTTCCCACCTCAGACTGCGCTGTGTGTGACCTTTGACCCTTTGAGGTGTGACCCAGTCGTAGTGTTAGCGGGGCTAGCTTGAGGGCTAAGTGACATGTTGGTCTGTCTCACATCTTCACACCAACGTCTCGTCGTGTTCAGCGTTTTAATGCGATGGAACGGGAACGGGTGACCACGATCTTCTCGCCAGTGTCTCCGTGGACGTTAACATCTCCCCTCTTTCTCTTTCTGTCTCCTCCTCTCGTCCTCCTTGGCTCCTCCCCTCTCCAGTTGGTATACGAGTTCTTCATCCGTTTCTTGGAGAGTCAGGAATTCCAGCCCAGCATTGCCAAAAAGTACATAGACCAGAAGTTTGTCCTACAGGTGCGTGCGTCCGTCCGTCCCTCGGCGTGTCCGTCTCTGCGTCCCCCCCCCCGCCTCTGCGATGGTCTCACCTCTCTGGTCTTTTCCTCCCGTCCAGCTCCTGGAGTTGTTTGACAGCGAGGATCCTCGGGAGAGAGACTACTTGAAGACAGTCTTGCATAGAATCTATGGCAAATTCCTGGGGCTGAGGGCTTTTATACGAAAACAGATCAATAATATTTTTCTACGGTGAGTCTGTCGGGTATTTCTGGCCCGAGCGGGTCAGGGTGCTTCGTGTTGGGTCTAATTTTGTTGCTCCCTTCTTGTCTCGTCAGTTTTGTTTATGAAACGGAGCACTTCAACGGGGTGGCCGAGCTGTTGGAGATCCTGGGGAGGTTTGTAGACCATGTCCTTTGTGGTTCTGACCATTCTGGTACCGGTTTCTTTCCCAGGCTACAGGACCAATAATAATTTCTGTCTGCAGCTCTTTGATCTTCTTCTCTTTGTCAGTGAGAAGCTTTCATGTGTTCATGATTAATTAATGTGGTTTTTCTTTTGTGATGCGCCCCCATCTCCAGTATAATCAACGGTTTCGCTCTGCCGCTGAAAGCAGAACATAAACAGTTCCTGGTTAAGGTGTTGATCCCGCTCCACACGGTCAGGAGTCTGTCCCTCTTCCACGCACAGGTGAGATCTGTCAACATCTGCTTGGCTTCGTCCAGAGGTGTGATGATGGTTCTGGGCCTCGCCGCCTCAATCTGGAACCGCTTTAAAATGAAAACGAAACATTTCTCCGAATGTGGTTCTGGTTCTGTTCTCTCCCTGCAGTTGGCGTATTGCATTGTACAGTTCCTAGAGAAAGACCCGACATTAACAGAACCGGTAAGTACGAGAACCGATTTCCCTTCCATTAGCTTCAGGAAGTTAGCTAGGTTAGCTGGTCATTACAGTAAGCTTCATCTCCTCCTCTTCCTCGTCAGGTCATCAGGGGTTTACTGAAGTTCTGGCCTAAAACCTGCAGTCAGAAAGAGGTGAGACTTTGTGGCCGCTGGCAGTCTGGTGGCTCCGCCTGAGCGTGGGGGGTGACGCGATGCTGTCGCCCTGCAGGTGATGTTTCTGGGCGAGCTGGAGGAAATCCTGGACGTCATCGAGCCGACGCAGTTTGTCAAGATCCAGGAGCCCCTCTTCAAACAGATCTCCAGATGTGTCTCCAGCCCACACTTCCAGGTCAGTCGCCCTGTCCGGCTCTGCGGAGTCGTCCCAGCACTAAGCTCGTGTCTGGAGACGCGTGGCCGTCCGCTCACGGTTGTGTCTGGCCGTCTCAGGTTGCGGAGCGAGCTCTGTACTACTGGAACAACGAGTACATCATGAGCCTGATCGAGGAGAACTCCAGCGTCATCCTGCCCATCATGTTCGCCAGCTTGTACAGGATCTCCAAAGAGCACTGGAACCCGTGAGTGCTGCAACCAACAGATTAGTCACATTGTCACGTTAGACTCGGCCGTTCTTTTGCTGTAAACGAGTGTAGCAGCATCAGGTCAGTCTTTCCTGACCTCCTCTTACATCTTTACCATCAAAATAAGAAACAAGGGAACTTTATTTTGCAATAATTACTGGGGCTGCCAATTCTCCGGCCCAGTGCTGTGACCCTAACTGCTACCTTTGGCTCCCTCTAGCGGCCACCAGGGGTTTAGCACCGACCTGGAGGGCCTAAATCGTGCTATAAATGACAACAGTCGTTGAAGCCTAAAGCGCTGCAGGTTGAGATGGGTTCAGTTGTGACCCTCTGTCCTCTGACCCGCTTACAGGGCCATCGTGGCGCTGGTCTACAACGTGCTGAAGGCCTTCATGGAGATGAACAGTACCTTATTTGATGAGCTGACAGCCACTTACAAGTCAGACCGCCAGCGGTAAGCAGCCGCCGTCGCACCTCCTCGCCGTTACCGACGGGATGCCGTTGGCCTCGGAACAACGGACCGTCCACTGAATTCACGTCTTCTTGGTTTGGTTCTGCAGGGAGAAGAAGAAAGAGAAGGAGCGGGAAGAGCTGTGGAAGAAGTTGGAGGATTTGGAGCTGAAGCGGGGCCTTAGGAGTGACGGGATCATCCCAACTAACAAAAACAATGCCATGCACCCCTAGGCCCCTCCCCTTCTTTCCTGCCCCCCCCTGCCTTTTTCCTCCTACCCCCCTCTACATCAGCCATGTCTGCCCAGAGCTCTGAGCAAACCCTGAAACAGGTCGTTATGTCTGGATTGATTCAGAGCATCGGCCATTTTCTTAAGATTTTCCTCATTTTGTTTTTATTTTTTTTCCTGTGTTTGTGCGACTTACTTTACAGTAGATTCATCACGTCTGTTTTCATTATTTCAGCAGCACTGTAAATAATTATTTTTTTCTTTTCCCCTTAAACCGATATTATTGCAGAAAAACAAAACAGTAATAATAAAAAAAAAGGAAGAAAAAATAGAAACCATGAATATGACTTGTGTGGGAGGGGGATTAAAACCATTTTGTGGGCTGTAGGACAGGAAATGAACTCTTGGAAAACAAAAAGGAGAAGAAGATAGTTTGATTTTAACTCTTCATCCTGCTCTTCGTCGCTCCCATCCCTGATGTAATCTTTTGTTTTCCTGGTTCTCCTCTTTGCTTCTCCTCTGGATGCCTCCATCTTTACGTTCCCTCTCTTCACACCCCCCCTCAAAACGGCCCCCTCCCTTCTGCTGGATGAAAAACGAACCGGTCACATTTAAAACCAGCGACGGGGGCTCGGAAACACACATTAACACACACTTGCAGTCTCCCCTTTGAGTGCATTTACATGCTCTCGATGTCTTTTCGGACCCCTCCTGGCAACCACTGACGAAAATGTGAAAGTATACCTTCCAAAGTAATTCTTTTGATTTTGCCCCCACCTGGTGGTGGTTTTCAGCTGCTGGCGAGGCAGCGTGAACGCTGACTGGGAGCCAGGGCTGTGGGACCCAGGCCCAGGGCTGTGGGACCCAGGCCCAGGCGTGTGGGACCCAGGCCCAGGGCTGTGGGACCCAGGCCCAGGCGTGTGGGACCCAGGCCCAGGGCTGTGGGACCCAGGCCCAGGGCTGTGGGGCCCAGGGGTGTGGGACCCCAGTCAGCTGCCTGGTCGGACAGAAGATCCCTGCTGATCACAGCCCTCGAGCGCCGGGTCGGATGCCCCCCCCCCGGGGGACGGTCATCAGGGTTGTTGTCCACGTGTAAACGCACTCAAATTTTGCCTTTTAACTCTGGACGGAAGGGAATTAGTGCCACATTGGAGAAAATACCAGTAAAAATTAGGGGTACATCATAATATGTCATTTTCTTTGTCTGTTTTGTTTTTTGGTTTTAATTTCCACTAAAAAAAAAAAAAAAGAATTGTAATTTTCATCACAATTAAAATTTTCTCTCAACATAATTTGAAAAAGATCCCCTAATTTAGATTTTTTTTTTCTCCCCACATGTGGACCAAAAGAAAAATCCTTTCTTTTTTCTTTTTTTCCGTTTCCGTCCCCGTGTACCTTCCACAGCAGTCCTCCCAGGTGTCAGTCTGGAACTGGTTCCTGGTGCCATTAGATGGATTTGACAGACAAAAGTTATCAGAAGTGCTGAAAGTCATCTAGTCCACCTCAGCCTGCTCCTCTGTCCTCCGCCCACCAGGGGGCGCCGTGTTGACTCCACAGTATTAACAGCAGTGGGAAAAAGACAACCCTGTACATTGTTATGGAATGCAGTACACTGATAATCTTGTATCGTGTAGTACTTTAGTTTTTGTGTAGGATCATGTGGAGAGGAGTATCCAGTATATAAAGAGGTATTATGGAACAACTTCCTGCTATTTATGATAGTGTTTCCCCTTTTTACTCTTTCTTTCTGTCTGACTCCTCCCTCTTGGTTTTTATCTCATTTTCGATATTTTGGAGACGATTCTTTTGACATTTGGATATATATTTTTTTTTAGTTGGGGAGGGTGGGCGGGGGTAGTAGAGAGGGCAGGAGGCCCGGAGCAGACCACTGTGGCGGAGGTGCGATGGTTGAACCTCCCTCCTTCTCCCTCACAGAGTTGTGTGTGTTAGAGCGGCCCAGATGTAATATGATCAAACACGGAGGGGAAAACACAGATTAAAAAAAGGGTTGGAGAAATACAAATGTTTAATTATTTTAAAAAATAAAGAGATATTAAATTAAACCTGTTTTGTGATAAACGCCCAGATGGTGCATTG
Source organism: Takifugu flavidus (assembly GCF_003711565.1). Taxonomy (NCBI): domain Eukaryota; kingdom Metazoa; phylum Chordata; class Actinopteri; order Tetraodontiformes; family Tetraodontidae; genus Takifugu; species Takifugu flavidus. The sequence goes on from NC_079535.1 coordinate 12,529,435, forward strand.
ATTTTATTTACTGACGCAAGTGTGTGTGCGCGCGTGTGTGTGTGAGAGAGAACACGGGGGTATAAATAAGTGCATCATTTTACTTGAATCAAACATCTGAATTAAATGTTTAGCAGCAGCGAAAGGGTTAAAACGAGAGTGGGTGTAGCGACACCAACAGGTGAGCTGAGGAGCTGCAGGTGGGTGAGGAGGAGGAGCGATGAAGGTGCAACACGTGAGTTTCTCTGGTCAAACCCAGGTTTAGTTTGAGGTTTCCTCACCGAATGAGCTTCAGAACTCAACCCGAAGTATATTTAATAAACGGTTTATACGAGGGTTTTGTTTTTTTAATATTCAATGATTTAACTGTGTTTGACCGTGAAATACGGAACATAAAGACACTAAGACAAAACGCGGCTGTTTAAAAAAGACGTAATGCAGATTTGAAACGTTCATATTCTATTAAATAACTTCGCTAATTATGATTGTTACAGGCGATTTGATTTGATTTGATAATAACCAACCTACGCTCAACCAGAAAAGCCCCTTTAATAGCAAAAGAGCAACATCGCCGCCTACCGTGAAGTACACAATAGACCCAAAATGGAAAACAAAATGTTTATTTTTTTAGCCTGCACTGTATTGAAAGGCGTAAACATCGTGTGAATATCAAATGATATATAAAAACCAAAAGAAAACCCTATCAACTAAATTATAGTTTATTTGGGTGTTCCGTTTAAATGACGAAATAAAAACACAAAGTGCAGTTACTGGCGTTGCCGGTAGATGGCAGCAGTGGTTCAAAGTTCCGAAAATGCGCGGTAAATTATTTGTGAGTTAAATTAAATCGGTCAAACAGAAACGCAAATGTTTTTATGATTTTATTTTTTCAAATTCTGAAATACCATGTCATAAATTGCGTAAAAGTGCCGTACACACTGAGAGGGGAAGAAAGCCAAACCAAGAAAGTAGTATGAAAGAATCCCTTTAAGATGACAGATCTCCCATTTGTTTCACCTCTAAATTGGGGTCAGGACTGTAGCTGGTCACCAAATATCTAATTAGCTTCACCTGTCCAGCAGAAGATTCACTGTCCTCTAAGATTCACCCACATTCTATCTCCATTAGGTGGGCTGGGTGTAATTAGTGGAACGCTTCAGTGCACACTCGGCATACTTGTATTAAAAATGCGTCCCTGTGGGCGCCGCTGGAGGTTTTAGCCCTCAAAGCTTCTCAGCTGAGCTGCTTCCTGCAGTAGCGTAGCATTTTTACACATCACAGCTCCATTCATCCCCTTTTTCATTGGTTATTTTGTCATTTGGAGGAACCTTCGAGGATAATTTAGAAGCTTCTGTCTCAGAAGGTTCTTCTCCACACTTGCTTTTTACACTCACACCAGAGTCCAGCATCCTTCAGCCGTCTGGTGACACAGAAGGTTGTTGGGCATCTCCTCTTTTTATATCCACCACTGATCATTTTTCTAACGTTTTTATTATTAATGCCGACAAAAGATGAGAATCAGGACTTATTCATCCTTTTCTGTCCGGCTGCTTCCCCAGGACAAAATATCTTTATTTTACTTTCTTCTCTTTTGGTGATTATTTACAATTTAACTTGGACCAATCACTGACCTCCAAATAAGAGAAACGATCAAATTCTGCTGCTCTAACATGTGGCAGCCAGTCAGTTACTGTACTGGGAACAGAGAATGTTGAAGGTCTGAAGCCTCCCACAGCTGCCTTAAATAACAGCACACACACACACACACACACACACACACACAACACACACACACACACAACACACACACACACACACACACACACACACACACACACACACACCTATCGAAACTCTAAAGTAAAGTAAAGTAAAAATCACAAACGTTCCCAGCTTTGGGTCTTAGTTTGTTCTCCTGGTGGATTCTTTCTCCTCAGGAATGTTGTAGATGATGGAAAGCTTCCACTGATGCTCAGCAGAGCTCCAACAGACAAAGACTCCACTTAAGTTGTAACCGTTGAGCACTTTAGCTCATTAATAAGAGTTGCGGGGCTTTAATCTTCTTCTGCAGTGTTGTGATGTTTTAAAAGTACAGAACACTCCACAGAGACACCAGGAGAACATGGAGACTCCACAGAGACACCAGGAGAACATGGAGACTCCACAGAGACACCAGGACAACATGGAGACTCCACAGAGACACCAGGAGAACATGGAGACACCAGGAGAACATTGAGACTCCACAGAGACACCAGGAGAACATGGAGACTCCACAGAGACACCAGGAGAACATTGAGACTCCACAGAGACACCGGGAGAACCTAGAAACTCCACAGAGACACCAGGAGAACATTGAGACTCCACAGAGACACCAGGAGAACCTAGAAACTCCACAGAGACACCACGAGAACATGGAGACACCAGGAGAACATGGAGAATCCACAGAGACACCAGGAGAACATGGAGACTCCAGAGACACCAGGAGAACATGGAGACTCCAGGAGAACATGGAGACTCTGATTTCTGCTGATGGTGCAGTAGTTTCACTGGTCTGGGACCAGTCTACACGCTGGAATGGTTTTTTCTTCTGGTGCTGATGTTGCTCTTTTTGGCCGTGGAGCTCACCAAGGTGAACAGTGGACCAGGAGAACCCGCCAATTATAATGACCACAGATGTGTTGCTGATGTTTATGTGGCATCTACTGCACGTCTGTCCTGTCCAGGCAGAAGATCCCCCGTCTGTGCCTCCTTCAGGTTTCTTCTCATGAAGGGTTCTGAGGATCTGAGGTCTCACCTGGGCAGATCAAGATTTTGAATTTGATTTGATTTGTGAGGTCAGGAATCCCAGAATGTCGACACAGCGCAGGTAAATGTTTAACAGCCGAGGAACTCAGAAGAAACCAAACCTACTTTGTCAGAAGCAGCAGCTCGAAACCCGATATCGTGCTCACCTGTGTGTCCGTATAAAGCAGATAATCCACCCGTTGTCACGGCGACGGAGTCTGTGAATAGTCCACTGTGGGCGACGGGTTGAGTCACGGAAACTTCTGCTGGTTTTGTTTCTCCTGCAGAGCTTCAAGTTCCTGCTGCAAATGCTTCCAACACAAGATGTTGGAGACCAGAAACCATCTGTCAAAGTTCTGAAACTCCGCTAGAACCTTCTCTGTTCCACGTGAGGAACACCTGATGGTCAAACTCCAGGACCCGACGGAACCTTCAGTCATCGGCCTGGAGCTGTGGACCATCCAAAGGTTGCCGGTTTGATGCTCCTTCATGTCTGAAGCAGGTCTGTGGTGACTAAGGTCCCTGTTGGAATGAAGGTTCAATAAAATAAAAAATCCCTCCAAGATCAGGAGGTTCTTGGATGAATGATGATCAGGTGAAGAACATCACAGGAATGTAACTGATGGTGTTGATGGCCTTCACACCAAAGCTCAAAGAGAAGCTGAGAAGGTTTAATTTAAATGGATCAGTTTGCTGCATGTGGAGCTTCTGGACCTCATGCAGAGCTTCTGGACCTGGAGTGGAGCTTCTGGGCCTGGAGTGGAGCTTCTGGACCTGGAGCGGATCTTCTGGACCTGGAGCGGATCTTCTGGACCTGATGCGGAGCTTCTGGACCTGATGCAGAGCTCCTGGACCTGGAGCGGAGCTTTTGAAGCTGGTGTTAAACTTCTGGACCTGGAGCGGAGCTTCTGAACCTGATGCAGAGCTTCTGGACCTGGAGCGGAGCTCCTGGACCTGGAACAGAGGTTTCTCTGATGAGTCTCTGATGGTTGCGAACAGAAGGTTGGTGTCAGCTGGCTGGAGCACCGGCTGATGTCCCCGTTGGCCCTCAGCTCCCAGGAGCCCCATTAACTCTTCATACCAGTAAATGAGCGTTCCTCAGGGGTGGAGAGCGCGTGTTAGCTTAAAACATGAATAAATATAGACTCTGTGTCAAAGGTCACACATTTATATTTACAGAACTGAGGAAAACTCAACCTTTTAACACAGTAAAACACATGAAAACCCAACAGCTGAATTTAAACTCGCCTCTTTCGCGGCTTAAATAAAGTGTCGGTTTTAAATCAGACGCGTCTCCAACAAACCCGCCAGCTCCGTGCGCGCATGCGCGCTGCGCCGCGGTCCGGCAGCGGGGCTGCGGCGCCTCCGCCGCGGATCAGTGCGCCCCGAGCTGCCAGTGCGCACGGTTACAATGAGCTTCCCCACCGGGCCGACTGAGAGCCAGAATCGGAACCGAGCTCCGCGCAGCAGACGCACCGCCGCAGAACCCGAGCGACACCGACACCGGCTCCGCCCGCCCGCAGCAGGATGCCCGGGGAAAGAGAGGGCTGGTGGCACCGCAGAACACTTTTCTGGAGAACATCGTCCGGCGGTCCAGTGGTGAGCGGAACCAAGCTGCGTGTGTTTTTAAAGGGGTGGGCGTGGGGGTGTTCCCGACGGCTCGGACCCGAACTCTGCTGGAATCCTGAAGTCAGGCTGGTTCTGTTTGCTCGGTTCTGCTCTGATGGACTTCACCTGTTGTCAGACCGGGTTCGTGACGCACCTGAACAGGTCTGAACGTGTTTGTGTGGAGTTCTGTTTACGCGCCGCTTGGAAGCTCCGCTGTGTTCAGATTTAAGTTTGAAATAATCCGAATTTGTTCAGGTTGTGTTATTGGAGATCAATTTAACCCACTTCTGAGCTCCTGGATTCAGTATTGAGCCATTTTCTGTTCGCAGAGTCTCTAAAATTGTTTTCACGTATCATTTTACAGCGCCGCTCTTTTAAAAATGTGGAATATTTGACATTTTCTCGCGTTATTGATCGTTTAAATCGGCATTTCGCTGTAGTTTGTGTTGGTTCCGTCAGTCTGGACCCTCTTTTTTTGTCTGCGTAACGATTCCACGCGGACTTGGCACCGGCCCGCGCGCGCTCCTCTGATTCGATTGATTACTTTCTGTGTTCCCAGAAGTCTGTGCGGCAATTGGCCGCAGTCGGATCAGGGCCGTGTGCGTGCGTGTGACAGGGGTAGTGGAGTTGGGGCTCCGCTGACGACCATGTCGCAGGTTGTGCGCGCGCGCGCGCGTGAGAGCTCGCTCGCTGAGTCTTGAGGACGTTTCTCATCTTTTTTCCGGTTTTTCCGGTAATTTGTCGGGTTTGAGCTCCACAGCCCGACAGCAGGACATCAGGTGATGTTCCTCACAGAACGTCTGGACGATGGAGGCTCTCGAAGGCGCCTGACGATTGGTGACCAAACGTGTGTTTCAGCATCTGCAGCTGTTCCAGATGTGCTGATATCTGCTGAAGAGCACCAGGTTAAACCCTTCAGCTCGGACGGTCCTCCTGTTCTGCTTCACTAAGTTCTAAAAACCTTCTTGATTTGAGGCAGGAAGTATGAACCCCGGTTCTGAAGGCCCGCTTCAGCCTCCTGCTGCTCCTTCATGCAGACAGTTAGCATGAAATGAAAGGTCAGTCCAGTGAGACGTCCCTGTGAGAAGGTTCTTCCCAGTGCCTCTCGGGTGATTGCTGGATCGGGCTGGTCTGTAAACAGAACCACCATCACACACCAGCAGCAGCAACGATGAAGGAACAACCTGAAACATCGTCGGGAGCTTCTGAAGAACCTTCATGGATCCGTTCCCAGGGTTTAAACGCGAGAGCGAGCGAGCGAGCGAGTGAGTTCTTCTGGCTGCCCAGTGAAGGTCCTCAGATGTATTTTGGGAAGACACATAATCAAACTGGGAGAGGAGCTTCTAAAGGGAGAAGGAGTCCGTCACAACACTGAATGATTACCTGCCAAACCAACAGGAGCTGCAGATTTGTCAGCGACTGGAGGACATTTATCTGCTGGTTCGCTCATTAATTTCATATTCCTGCTGGGAACGAGGTCTTTTCCTGACCTTTTCACTTGGATTCTTGAGAATATCAAATATTCAGCTTCACCAACGTCGAACCGCGAGGACAAAAGTGCCGGTTCGAACAGACGACCCGGGCGAGAACGCCACAGCTAGCCGAGACTTAGCACACGTCTGCTAGCAAAACCACCTCGAAACGACGTCAAAACCAAAAAAGTGAAACAAACAAAGAATCATACAGGTTGAAGCTTCAGAAGATGGTGAGGAGACATTTGGAGGTCAGTGATTGGTCCAGGTCTGAGGCAGCTGATGATGTCACGTCTCTGATGAGCAGAGAATCAAAGGTGAAAAATCATCCGAAAAACAAAAAACAACAACTTTTGGCCCAAAAAAACTCCATGTAAGTAGTTTTTTTGGCAGGAAGGCGGAGAGGCGCACTCGCCGCTTTAATTTCAAAGGTCGCGCAGTGGGCGGCGGCTTTGATGCCCCGTTAGACGGACATCAGTGGGGGAGAGGAAATAGAAATACGGGCTTTGATCTTCCAAACCAGTGAAACCAGTTTAAACCCAGAAGCGTCCCAAATCACAGAGATCGTCTTTATCGGCAGAATATTTCATCTGACCCGGTTTAAATGTGCGACCTTTGACCTGAACGTGGGTGCGTCGGAGCGTTGCCGCGGTGACGGGTCTGACCTCCGATGTGGTTCAGATCAGCTCCTCGCGTCCTCAGAGGAAGCCGAACACGAGCTGGTCCAGCTGGTTCCAGGTTCTGGTGCAGGGACTGAGCCCGTCTGTCTCCCGTCCTGCAGAGACCAGCTTCCTCATAGGCAACGCCCAGATCGTGGAGTGGCCCATCGTCTACAGCAATGACGGGTTCTGCAAACTGTCGGGGTTCCACCGGGCCGAGGTGATGCAGAAGAGCAGCACCGTCAGGTAAACGCTGCTTTACCGGGAGGTCAAAGGGCACCTTCGTGCTTTTAGCTGCTCTTTTTAGACTGCAAAGATCTCCGAATGGGACATTTTGGATTCACTTTCATCCATTATTCAAGTCCAGTCGCTCCCTCTCTCTCTGGGAGGGAGATTACAGTTCCTCCGCTGTTTTCCTGCTTCATCCCTCCATCCTCATCCTCAGAGTCTCCATGACGATGCTGTTATTTACAGACGGAGCCTCAGAAACCAGGCAGGAGGTTCAGACAGATCAGCAAAAGGAACTGGAGGAGGAGAGGAAAGGTGTGAGGAGGAGGAGGAGAAGAGTGAGGAGGAGGAGAGAAAGAAGTGAGGAGGGAGGAGGCGGATACAGTGAGGAGGAGGATAGAGGATCAGAGGATGAGGAGGAAGATGTGAGGAAGGAGGAGATGGAAGCGGAGGAGGAGAGCTGTGCCTGAGGAGAAGAGGTAGAGGAGGCTTCGGAGAAGAGTTTCTAGGGAGGAAGAGGAGAAGAGTGAGGCTGAGAGCTGTTCTTCGTGTCTCCGCCCCGTTCCTCTGCTTCGTGCTCTCTTTCTTCTTCTCTCTGTCCTTCTTCTTCCGCTCCTCGGTTTTTTCTCGGCTTCGCCGCGTTCTTCGTCGCGCTTTTTCTTCTTCTTCTTCGCGTTCCGGCCTCTTCTTCTATCGCTCTTTCTGCGGCGCTCTTCCTTCGTCGCGCGCGCTGTGGGCTTCTTCGCCCCTTTCCTCTGCTTGTCTCGCTTTTCTTCTTCTCGCTCTTTCGCGCTTCCTTCTCCTCTTGCTTTGGCTTCTTCTCGCTTGCTTCTTTCTTCTTGCTTCCGCCTCCTTTTCTTCTTCCTCTTTTCTTCGGCGTCGCCGCCCGTGCTTTCTTACGCGCTTTATTCTTCTTCGTCTTGCTCCCTCCGTTCCGGCTTCTGCGCCCCGTGCCGCGTCGTCCGGCGCTCTGTTGCGGCGGCGGCGCGCTGTTCTGCGGCGCGTCTCTGTGTTTTCCTCCAGTTTTTCTGAGTTCAGTCATAATTTCCACCTCAGTAAACCAAACAATGATGCAATGGACTGGGCGTGGCTATGGGCGTGGCCGTGGGGCGTGGCTTTGGGCACTGCCAAGCATCAATAATGGGACGCTGGCTTGCTGCCCCCTGGTGGTGGGGTTGTTGAGATAATGGGGTTTGGTACAAACGCCACAAATGTTTTCATGTCTTTTAAGGTTTCATTTATTATGCACAGGAAACATCAACTCATACATGTTTATATGTCAAACTCCACCGAAAGCTACATTAGCAGTTAGCATAAATGACTGATTTCACATTTCAGGAGCTGAAAATAGCAGCAATCGTACCCTATATGTGTCCTTTGAGAGAAACTTCCACGAGTCCTGGTTGGCATCCTGGACCTGCCTGCATCAGATCGGGATCAGTTCTTCAGCATTGAATACAGCCACACCAGCCCGATCGGACCCTCCAAAAGTCCTCCTGGTTCCGGGCTGATGGCTGCTGTGCTTCCTTTCGCAGTTTCATGTATGGAGAGCTGACGGACAAGAAGACCATCGAGAAGGTGCGACAGACCTTCGACAACTATGAGTCCAACTGTTTTGAGGTTCTGCTGTACAGAAAGAACAGTGAGTGTTTCTAAATGGAAAGTTCCGCTTTTCCTCTTTTAAATCAAAGTAAATCACTTGGAATTCTTCCGGGTTTCAGGAGAAAATGATCACTTGTGTAAACGGAGTCCTGGTGCCTGAAGAGTCCTGACAGTAGATCCATGATGAGGCCTCATGAGCATTAACCTTCCTGACTCTTCATCTAAGAATAAAAAACCAGAACCGATTACTGACGTTAATACCAAGAAACATTGTCAAGTCAAAAATTGTCAACCATTGAGAGCCTTCAACTGTCTCCACAGGAAGTCCGGTGTGGTTCTACATGCAAGTAGCCCCCATCAGGAACGAGAACGACAAGGTGGTTCTGTTCCTCTGCACCTTCAAGGACATCACCCTCTTCAAGCAGCCCATCGAGGATGAAACCACCAAAGGTGGGTGAGCAGATTGGATGGATGGATGAGTGGATGGATGGTGGATGGATGGATGGATGGATGGATGAGTGGATGGATGGATGACTGGATGGATGGATGAGTGGGTGGTGGATGGATGAGTGATGATGGACGGATGGTGGATGGATGGTGGATTGATGGATGGATGAGTGGATGGTGGATGGATGACTGGATGGACAGATGGATGACTGGATGGATGACTGGATGGATGGATGAATGGATGGTGGATGGATGGATGGATGGATGAGTAGATGGATGGATGGATGAGTGGATGATGGAAGAGAGGAGGATGGTGTTTGGATGGATGGATGGATGGATGATGTATGGATGGATGGATGATGGCTGGATGGATAGTGGATGGATGACATGATGGATGGATGGATGGATGATGGATGGATGGATGGATGAGTGGATGGTGGATGGAGATGGATGGATGAGCAGCTCTGTTTTGAAGCAGCGGTTTGTGTCCGTCAGCGTCTCTTCTTTCACTTCTGTCCTCTCATCCGTCTCTTTCATCTTTCGTCCTCCTTTGATGTTCCGGCCTTTATTGTCTTTGTTCCAGTCCTTCACCAGACTTCTCCAGTTTTCTTTTATTTAAAGCTTCCTGACACGTTAAAGGTCGAGTCTTTCAGGCTTCAGAACGTTGCGAGGACAGAAGAAACGGCGTCCCTCCTCCATCCTTCATGTCTTTCCTGTCCCTGTCCTTGTCCTCACGTCTCATCTGGGCGTCCCACGTCTCCAGCAGTCAGGTTGTGTTTGAGGACGTCAGGAATCACGGGACTCGCTGTCCTTTGTGCCCCCTACTCTCGTCTGTCTGCCCCGGGGGCATCAGCGCCGCTGACGGCCGAGTGGGTGCGTTTGCCCGTTGACATCCTTCACCCCTCTTGAACGTGCACGTACAGTAACACGTGCGTGCGCACGCCGGCGGTACCTGCCTGGAGGTGTCATGTGACCGCTGCGTCGGTGATGCGTGCTCGCTGACACGGGTGGAACACGTAACGGCGGCTCGAGTTTATCGGCGTTGTCACATGTCTTTGATTTGGATTTTTCGGATTCGTGGTTAAACTGGCTAATGCTAACAGATTAGCTTGTTGCTTTACTGTGAAGACCAGAGGTTTCAGGTTTCCTGGATCTTTGTGGAGCTGGAGGTTCTTGTGGCGTCTGACCACCAAACAGGTCCGAGTTTTACTGGGTCGACTGGAACAGATCAGACTTCATGGACTCAAGGAACTCGGCTGCAGTTTGTTGTTGGCAAACAGTTTTATTGATTCGCCAGAAATAGGCTCCATTATGGGTGTAGCGCCACCTAGTGGCCATTGGTCGGTAGATAAATCTGTTTGCTGACCTCCTCTCTTCTCCTCTCCTCTCCTCTCTCCTCTCCCCCTCCTCTCCCTCCTCTCCTCTCCTCTCCCCCCCTCCTCTCCTCTCCTCTCTCCTCGTCCTCTCTCTCCTCTCTTCCTCTCCTCTCCTCCTTTCCTCTCCTCTCCTCCTCCTCCTCTCCTCACTCCTCTTCCTCTTCTCCTCCTGCACTCTCCTCCCCTCTCCTCTCCTCCCTCGTCCTCTCCTCTCCTCTCTCCTCTCCTCCTCTCCTCTCCTCTCCTCTCCTCTCCTCTCGCTCCGTCCTCTCCTCTCCTCTCCTCTCCTCTCGCCTCTCCCCTCTTCTCCCGCCTCCTCTCCTCTCCTCATCTCTCCTCTCCGTCGTCCTCTCTCTCCCCTCCCCTCTGCCTCCTCTCCCACCCTCCCCTCCTCCCCTCCCCCCTCCCAAGGGGGCGACCCCTCTCCATCGTCCTCTCTTCCTCTCCCCGCCCTCTCCTCTCCTCTCCTCCCCTCTCCTCCCCTCCTCTCTCCTCTTCTCCCCTCCCCCCTCTCTCCCCTCCGTCTCGCCTCCTCCTTCCCCTCTCGCCCTCCCTCTCCCTCCACCCTTCCTCCCTCTCCTCCTCCCCTCCTCCCCTCCCCTCCCCTCCTCCCCCCCCCTTCTATAATGCATGGTGTCCTATATAGAACATTATGCTGCAGGAGACTGAAGCAGAGTTACGATGGCAACTTTGCTGTCGGCACTTTTACTGCATGAAGTGAAGAAAAGTAATAAAGAAGTAAATCCCAGATTCCGTGATCCCTGCAGTCGCCCTGCCTCCGTGTTCTCTAACTCGGATATTCTAATATAATCAAGTGGCTTTAATATTTGGGCTCATATCAAGATGCACAGGTGAATATTGGCAGCTAGCTAACGACTTTACTGGGATGAAAGTTTAAAGGCAGATTTTAATCCTGATCTTGGCTCCTTTTTTACTATAGATTACACGATTGTTTGCTGATGATACTGTGGTATCGGTTTTGAACTGTCAGGTTTTCTTCTATTTCATTTATTTTCAGTGGACTGTCAGAGCAGCATGAGGGACATGAGGGACGAGCGTGCTGCTGTGGATTCTGAGTAAATATAAAAAGGAAATTGCGAAACAGGGGAGTTCATTTCTGTAGTTCTCCACCATTCTCCTGTGGAAAAGGCTAATGTGGGGGGGGGCAGTATTGTCTTGGCTACTCCTCACAAAGCTTTTTCCATCCTCGGGTGTCCCAGATTGTCGTGTAAATGTTTCCTCTGTCAGTATCTCATACACAAAGCTAACGGTTAGCTACAGGCATGTGATCAGCTTCAGCGACTCCTTTTTTTTGTCGATTTTGAGCAGCAACCATAAAAGGTTCCGTAAGTGCTGCTGCAGCACTTTTGCCTCCAGGAAACATGAAAACAACTCCGATGTGACAGAGAGTGACTGGTTTTCTGTAATATGCAGCCAGTTTGCGCTATTAGCATAGAAAAAAATAAACATAAAGGCGAGCGAGCGGCCACACAACAGAGCGCAGGACCGTTTTCCTGGAGGGAAGGTGAGTGATGGGCACTGACGGCTCAGAATAAACTGTCCTTACTGAGGGACGGGGGGGTCAGACCGCTGCAGGCCTGGCTGATAAAAGCTATTTCAAATATCACTTCCTATTGGTAATGGTCCCTTCAGAGGGTCGGGTCGATCGCCATGTGCCACCACGGTCTCTGTCGCCGCTGTTGCCCTTTCAAACATTTGATTTTTATTTTTAGGGCAGCGCAGTCGGAGCGCCCGTCTCCCAGCAACGCGGCACAAGCTGCTCCGTCGTGTGTCGGGCAGAAGTGAAACTGTTGGTTGTCGGTCGCCCGGCGCAACGAAACCTGAGAACCGAGCGCTCGGCAGCGTCCCTGTTGTAAAAGTTCATTTTTTACAGTGTAATACAGCTTTTGAAGACCGTGCCACCTCTTCCTGTTTCGGGATGTGACGTCATCGATCCCCAAAACTTCCGTATTTCACCAGGATTGAGTGTTTGGTATCGATCCCCTGAAGGAGACATTGTCCTTCTGTTGGGACGTCCATGGGTGGCAGAGCTCGTTGGACAGCTGCAGGCTTTGTCTTCTGCTCGTGTCCAAGGACACGTCCTGCAGGGCGGGTTCCTGCCGCGTCCACGCTCTGCTGCATTTATCCTTCAGATCGATGACGAATCGGGATAAGATGCGATGTCCTGACTCCTGTCCCTCATTGTAAACCTGGCCTTTTCTGTCTCGGCCCTGTAGGATGGACAAAGTTTGCACGACTGACGCGGGCGCTCACCAACAACCGCAACACGCTGCAGCAGCTGGCGCCCATCAGCAAACCCGAAGTCAGCCACAAGCAGTCCAGACTGGCGGAGGTGAGCTCCAGCACGCACGGAAACGGCTAAAACCGTAGCAGAATAAAAAAGAATGACTTCCTGTCTCTCCTCGCGTCTGGATAATGGACAGCCAGCGTGATGTCACTAATGTAGCACAATAATCGACCACTCGCTGCTTTCATAAAGTTAGGAACACGAGCTAAAAAGGCTAGGCTAGTCCAAATACAAGCTAGCAACCTGTGAAGCTAACAGCAATAGGGCATCATCTAGCATCATTTAAGCTAGTTGGGATAAAATCTGCTGACGAGACAGAACACAAACATGAAACACGTTTCCCTCTTACTTGGGCTGTTAGGTAAGCTAGCCTGTTAGCATCATTAGCTGGGCCTCTGGACTGTGTTCACTGTTTGTGCACAGGTGACCTTCACATGAAAGTTTGAACCTGAGCATTGACGTGTCTGCAGTTCCGTTAACACGCTAACCTCCCCAACACTGCTGGACAGGCACGGTTTCCTCCGCTGATGCGGGCGCCATGAATATTTGAAGCCTGAAGCCCGGTGCTGCGGGCACCGGCCTCGTTTGGTCCTTTTTTATTTTGGAGATGGTCTGATTGTTTTATTCACCAACTCTGTCGCCTTTAACCTGAAGCGGAAGCTGCTGAAGTTCTGGCAGATGTCGAGGGGAGGAAGGACGATTGAGATGTTGAGCTTCAGACCTTTTAGGATTGTTCTGGATGTCATAAATCTTGGAGCATCGCTCCAGTTTAATCGGGTTGATTCTGGCTGATGCAGCATCCTCCTGTCATCATCATCATCTTCATCATCAAAGCTGCTTATTCATGAGTCTGCAGATTTTAGAAGACTGGATTTAAGGATGCAATGAAGAAGCTGGAGGAAGAGAAAAGTGAAGACTCGCTGGCAGAGGGAGGAAGAGGAGGAAGAGGAGATAATTCTCCAGTTCTCCCGGCCTGGGCGCCAAAGAGCCGTCGCAGGTGATCCATCCGCTCGGCGGCTGAAAGGCGCAGCTGCCATCTTCCTCTTCGAGTGTCACATTCGCACAGGTTTCTCTTCCTCCCTGCTCTTCGCCTGGACTCCTAATTGGCGGTTCCGGCTTGAAGCATCGCTGAGCCTCTTGACCGGCGTCGGTTTGATTGACGGCTTTGAAAGCGGGAATTTAGAGGAGATGGCGGAGGCCTGTGGCCCCGCCTCCACGTGTGAGGGCAGATGAGCGAGTGGAAGCTAACTTCCGTGAGTCAGATTTAGAATTTGTAGCGACTTTAATGAAAGTGTCAGCGTGTTGAGGTCACCGCGCCGACTCTACAGCAACCAAGATGGCTGACGTGTTTCTGCTGCCGCCATCTTAAATCTAGAAGCTTCAGGCGCCGCCACCCTGTGGGCGGAGTCTGACCTGGCGCCACGCAGATTTTCCTCATTTAGCTTTCATCACTTCCACTAATTTCCTCTTTTCTCTTGTTTTTCTCGACCCTTTTTCTTCAGGCAGCTCTGAAAAATACCAGCGTGGAAAATGTTTCAATCCTGAAACTTAATCGTGTGTGAAATAATCAGTAAATGTGCTTCTAATTTCGCCTCCGTCATTAAAGAGATCTGATCTGCTCCATCACGGCTCTGCGTTCTGCTGGTGGGGAGGTTCTTCTGCGACCCGGACGTTGCCATAGTAACCAGGTCCCCTGTCCCGTCCACAGGTGCTGCAGCTGAACTCTGACATTCTCCCCCAGTACAAGCAGGAGGCCCCGAAGACGCCCCCCCACATCATCCTGCATTACTGCACCTTCAAGACCACCTGGGACTGGGTCATCCTCATCCTCACCTTCTACACGGCCATCATGGTTCCCTACAACGTCTCCTTCAAGACCAAGCAAAACAACATCGTGTGGCTGGTCCTGGACAGCGTGGTGGACGTCATCTTTCTGGTGGACATCGTCCTGAACTTCCACACCACCTTCGTGGGGCCCGGCGGCGAGGTCATCTCTGACCCCAAGCTGATCCGGATGAACTACCTGAAGACCTGGTTCGTCATCGATCTGCTGTCCTGCCTCCCTTATGACATCATCAACGCCTTCGAGAACGTGGACGAGGTACGCTATGATGTTCTGACTGCGTCGTTCCCACCGCCGGCCACCGGAGGGCGCTGCCACGAGCTGCGTCGCGTCGCTATTTCCCCGTTGCTCTGATTGTCGGCTGCTGTATTAGAAACATATGCTTCCTGTTTGACTTTCAAATTTAGAGCACCGGACTGGGAAAACCTTCCCGTTCTGATCCAAACGGTGATTTACTGTTGGCAGGAGCGTCTGAAAACACGACCCTGACGTTTTGGTGGTTGGACTTTGGGAGTCGGCGTGTGGCTCCAGACACGCAGCAGAGGGGGACCTTGGTTACTAAGCCCGTAAAGATCATTGATTAGTAATTAAAGCTGTGCTGTTTTACTCTGCCTGAGATAATTGATGACATTTTGCTGCCGTGATGTGAGTCTGAGCTCCGACGCAGCTGCAGGAGCCTGAAACACCTCACTTTTCCTTCACCTTCATCCATCCCGGCTGATGGAGAGGAAGAAGATCTGCAGACAGGATGTTTATTCAGGAGCTCCAGCTGGTTGTTTGTGCGTCATGTGACCTGGTCTCCACATTGATCACAGTCGACATCTACGTCTAATTAGCTGACGAGCGTGTTTCTGCCGTCTGGGCTTCAGGTTCAGAACCTTGACTGACTTGTGGCTCCATCAGCTCGTTGCTTCACGGCTCTTTAACCGCCTCGCGTATCGAAGACTGGCGTCGATGCAGCCTGGAGTCCGTTAACGGTGGTTTTCTGCTCGGCTTCATGCTGAATTAAGTACTGTAGAACCGCGAGGGCAGGAGAATCAATCAGACATAAATCTACTAATGTTTCAGCTCTCAGGTGTTCCTCACCTCACCTTCTCGTGTGTGTGTGTGTGTGTGAAGGTTTCCGGATCCCAACCCAAAGTTGCTTCCTGGCGGTTTGAGCGGTTGATCACATGCTGTGTTCCCCTCAGACACGAAGTCGTTGCTCTGGTGTAACGATAAAGAGTAAAAGGACCCATCTGGGATGATGTTTAACAGGCTGTGAAGGACCTGAGGGTGTGAGGATGCTCCTGATGTTTCCTTCCATCAGACCAACTGTTTCCATAAATGTGGAGGAACAAATGTTCCTGCTGCAGTTTGGATGTTAATTCGGCCCATAAAGTTGGTCGGTGGGGTGTTGCTGCTGCCAGCGGGCGGAGATCTCAGTGTAGCATCAGAGAACGGCGTTAGCGACAGTGTTAGCGACAGTGTTAGCGACATGTTAGCATCGGTGACCAAGTCCTTCCTCCCAGGAAGTTGCTCCAGACGTGGTCCAGCATCATTCCCGCTCTTGTAGAACCTGGAATTTGGTGTCCGTGTCTCATAAACGACAGCTTTTGCTCCGAAGGTTCACTGACCCCTGAACGCCTCTCAAAGCCGATTGTTCCTCTTTTTTTTTCTTCTTTTTTAATAACAAATAGTTTTTTCTGCAGCAGAATCAGTCGGCAACAGCATCAACAAACCAGCAACGCCCAAAGTGATGCAACACTCTGAGGAGCTGAGGCCCCCCAGAGAGCTCTGTGTGTGTGTGTGTGTGTGTGTGTGTGTGTGTGGGGGGGGGCCTCCTGCGGGTTGGAGTCACCTGCTGCCACAGTGGAGCCGGAAGCTGCCGGGGAGGTGGCAGCCCCGCAGGGGTCTAATCCAGGCTGACCTTTCTTGGCGCTGTGCGTGCTGCCATCTTCATGAGCGAGCTGACAGAGCCAGGGGCGAGCTGTGTGGTGGTGGTGGGGGGGGGGCATAAAGAGTCCACGTGTGATCAGTGCGGGTGGGAGGGGCTTACACAACCGTGGCTCCACCGTGACCTTTACAACAGAAACACGTCAGCTCCGATTACCGGCGCCGCGTTATTTGATTATCAGGATAATTGGTCCAGAGAAAATTGGGCCGGGGGGGACGGATGGGGAAGGGGGGGGGGGGCAACGTTCCCACCTTTTCCCTCCAAAACTATAATGGTGTTTCAAACCTCGCCGGCCATTTTGGATTTTGATCTGTTCCTGAAGGCGCCCCATATGGTGGGCTAGATGGTGTCTGTTCCTGGTTAAACTGGAGGAGGAGGGAGGTCACGTCTGACTTCATGTCATGACATGAGGTGCAATGCATTGTGGGATATCTAGTCCACATGCTGTGCAGTGCACGAGGAGGCCGCAGGTTGGTGTCTCGCTCTGGTCTTCGTATCCAAACAGGTTTAACCTTCAAGAGCGTTTTGACCATGAAGAAGTGTCATAAATGTGTGCTGGAACGTGACTGGTTCTGGTTTCGACTGGACCAGAGGCGGAAGCTGGTTCCTGAAAATGAGTGTGAGCATGGAGACGAGCAGCAGAGATTTATCCCCTCATCCGGTCCTCCAGGTCCTGCTGAACACCTGTGGAGCCTCTTCCTGGTGCTACCGGGAAGACTGGGAGGGTTCCTACTGGTGCTGTTCTGCTCCGGGCTGAAGTGTGAAGCTCAGGTTCCGTCTCGCTCTGGTTTTTGTCAGCTTTTCAGATGTTGAGGTGAAGAACCTGAATGAATGGTCCTAAATGACCCAAACTGGAAGCTGGTCTTCATCAGCGGGACGCGTCGCCATCAGCAGCTGTGGTGGAAAGCAGATGTTTTCCTGTAATAACTCCAGCTCCGTCCTCCCCCGCAGGGCATCAGCAGCCTCTTCAGCTCCCTGAAGGTGGTCCGCCTGCTGCGTCTGGGCCGGGTGGCTCGGAAACTGGACCACTACCTGGAGTACGGAGCAGCTGTCCTGGTCCTGCTGGTCTGCGTCTTCGGACTTGTGGCCCACTGGCTGGCCTGCATCTGGTAGGCGAATCTCATCCGTTCTCACCCGTCTGGGCGGTGACCCGGCCCCCTGCTGAGAGCTGGGACGGGTCCAGGTTCCTTCTGGGTCCAGTTGGATCCATGTTGTTCTCTGATTCCACAGAAGAATATTCAAATGTCACTGAGGGAAACTGTTGCCGTCTAACTAAAATCACCTCCGAAGGCACCAAAACTGCGGAATTCTGCTGAATAATGAATCAAAACTGAACCTGCTAGTTTATTCCAGGACAAATTTCCTTAACGACAATCTTTAATAAAAAAAACTGTGTTTGCTCAGCAGTAAAGAATCTCATTTATAATAAAAGGCGTCTTTACGCCTCTTATTATGGTCGATTATGGTCGACGTTTGTTATCTTTAGATTACAGCTGCTAATGGCTAAATATTAACGCCAGTCATTTTGAGCTAAATGTTTATTTTATCGCACCCATTAAATATCCATTAAAGTGGAGGAAAATTAAGTTTGAAGGGGCAAACGTCAGGAAAACCGTGGCTGACACCGTCTGCCCGTGCAGGTACAGCATCGGGGACTACGAGGTCATCGACGAGGCCACCAACACCATCAAGATGGACAGCTGGCTGTATCAGCTGGCCATCAGCATCGGCTCCCCTTACCGCTACAACGCCAGCGGCTCCGGCCAATGGGAGGGCGGCCCCGGCAAAGACTCGCTCTACATCACCTCCCTGTACTTCACCATGACCAGCCTGACCACCATCGGCTTCGGGAACATCGCCCCCTCCACCGACGGAGAGAAGATCTTCTCCGTGGCCATGATGATGGTGGGATGTGAGTACCAGTCACACTTCCTGCTTCCTGCTCGGGGGGGGAGGGATGGGTGACCTGTGTTGTGGAGGCGTTGTCTACTGAAGCCGTGAAAAGGCCCCAGTGATCCGAGGGATCACAGCTGGATCTGGATATTCTGGGATTGTTCAGCGATTCCGCTCTTTATTTTCTTGTTTCTGCTGGGTTTGGTGGAGGGTTTATGGGAGGAAGCGCAGAAGGGTGTGAAAAGGCTGTAAGAATGGATGAGGTCAGCAGAAACACTGAGGTCCTGGGAGTGAAACAGATGTTTAAGTACTAACGTCTGCCTTCATCGCACCGTTTACTGAGTAAACTCTTATTTTTAGAGGAGCTTTGAAAGAAAGCAGCCGCGTCCGCCTGTCAGGAGATGATTTCCCTAAAGTGGACGGATCCGTGCCTGCAGCCTCTCGCCTGTTCTTGCTGCAGCTTGTGTAACAATGTCTCCATCCTGGAGGAAAACTTCCTTTCAGCGCATCAATTATTAAACTCTCTGCTCCGTCTGCAGCAGCGGCAGCACGGATTCGGCCCGTTCCTCCCAGGAAGTGCGTCGCCGCGGGCGCCGCCGCCGAACGCAGCGCTTGTGTTTATGTGTTTGGATCCAGGTTAAATGGACGCGACCTTTCATGAAGCAGAGGTTATATTGACCAGAGCAGAAAGGAAAGATGATGCTCGCCAGGGTGCAGTTTGCCCGGCGGACGGGGAATATGTCAAGTGGAATTCTTCAGTGAAATCTCCGTGTGTGTGTGTGTGTGTGTGTGTGTGTGTGTGTGTGTGTGTGTGTGTGTGTGGTGTGTGTGCGTGTGAGCGTTGTTGAGACGTCGCTGTAGTAGCGTCGGGCTGTTACTAGCAGCTGTTAGCAGCTGTTAGCTTCCGTCTCTGGGTCTGACTGAGGCTCCGCCCCTCACTGCCCATATAGGGCCCGACTCGCCTGTCCTTCCACCACCTGATCAATCACATCCAATCAGGTTCATGAAAGCTCTTTGATAATTATGGAAATAGCCTCTTTGATCGGTGAGCGAAGGCCAAAGGTCAGCCTGACCACCGGGACCGGTTGTGTTTGGTTTCCGTGCTGTCGGCTCTGGCTTCCTGTTCTCGCCCCGTCCGGTCACCTGGACCGGCCTCTCCTCTCTCGCTCCGCTGCTCGGGTCCGTGTTTGGGTCCAACCCTCGTTTTCGGCAGCGACCTTTGGCCTCCACAGCAGCGGGGCGTGAAATGTGTTTCTTTGTTTTCGTCAACATCTCGGAGGAGTCGACGTCTCGTGAGAGCGAAAAGCGCCTCGGCCACCGGCGGTGTGTGGGGAGCCGGGCCCGGCCGAGCCCGCAGACTGACCCAGGAGCCGCTCGGGTTCTGTTGCGCCTTAATTGAAATCAGCAACTTTTTTCCAGAAGAGAGAATCGGGATTAGCTTCCCAGGCTGTGGGCGGCAGCGGAACACGATGAAACACGACAGAAGCTGTTGCTCTTTGTTTCCTCCGCTGAGGAGTTAAGCTGCAGCGGCGTTTAATCCAAAAACACTGTTGGCCCACAAACCTTCAGATTTACTCTAGTTGGATTTTAGGATTTATTGCTGCTCCAGGAACTCCGTGGGTGGTCCTCCCTGCGTTCAGACGATAGCGCCACTGGGTGTGAACATGTTCCTGCCGTGTTTGTGGAGTTCTGGACCCAGAATGTGGGATTAATGCCTTTCCACCAACTACTTGGTGATTTAGATGGGTCCAGGGTTCTGGAGGTCCGGCGGCTCCAATAAGTTCTGAGCCAAACTGGCATTTACACTCTTAGCTTCTTCCTCTGTCCGGCAGCACAGGTCAAAGGTCATCGCCGAGCAGAAACTGAACAGCATCCTCTGCGTAGTTTGAGATTCAGTCGCCGATCGATTGAGCAAAGTTCTGACTGCTCAGACTTGGATTCTCTCTCCGAACTTTTTAGACACTTTAATGGAGAAAAAGGATAGAGGCGATGGAGGGATGGATGATGGAGGGATGGATGATGGAGGGATGGAGGGACGGATGATGGAGAGACGGATGATGGAGGGATGAAGGGATGGATGATGGAGGATGAAGGGATGGATGATGGAGTGATGGATGATGGAGGGACGGATGATGGAGGGACGGAGGGATGGATGATGGAGGGACAGAGGGATGGATGATGGAGTGATGGAGGGACGGAGGGATGGATGATGGAGGGATAGATGATGGAGGGACGGAGGGATGGATGATGGAGGGATGGATGATGGAGGGATGGATGATGGAGGGACAGAGGGATGGATGATGGAGAGACGGATGATGGAGGGATGGATGATGGAGGGACGGAGGGATGGATGATGGAGGGATGCGATAAAGGAAAGAACAACAATAAAGGTGGCGTGGAGGCCAACCGCCCCCCCTCAGGCCGCCCTCCCTCCCAACCCTCCGACTCTTCAGACTTAATCCCACCTGACCAAACCTCTGCCGGTGGCGGCGGGCCGGCGTTGCTCTCCCGCCCCGACACGTCCGGGGGGGGGACGGCGCTCGGATCACAGCCCAACGCCACGTCTGGAGGTGACGGCCGTGGCGGCGGAAGAAGTCGGAGACACAGAATCTGGATCAGGTCACCGGCGTGTCCCCTCCGGTCGGTGCACCGCGTTCCTAACCGGTTTCTCTGAACTCGCCATCGTGACGGCCTTTGGCTCCGCCTCCAGACCTTCCTTTGGAGGACAGCTGCGAATGATCCTCCCTCCCTGTCCACCAGGGAAGCCTAATCTGATCCTTTATTTCTGGATTCGCTGCCTTCGCTCCTCCTAACCTGCTTCCCTTCATGCGTGACGGCATCTTTGGTGTCTTTGTGGTGGAGACAGAGAAACGTGTCGCTCATTCAGACGCCGCTGCTCCGGTTCTAATTGATCCATGTTGTTTTGGCAGCGGTCCGGTCCGGGAGTAGCGGGAAGCGCTAACTGTTGGCGCCCATAAACGTCGTCTGGCATGAATTCCTCCATAAAGCTGACGAGTAAATAAACAACACAAGCGAGGTGTTTACCACAGCACCCAAACAGACAATGGCTAAAAGGAAGTAAAGCTCCAGAGCAGCGGCACAAGATATTAAATCAAAACAAATAATAAAATAAAAAGACAAATAAAACAAAACCGCACTCACTCCGTCCTTCACCTCTGGGTCCGACTGTCGGCTAACCGAAACAGACAAAGTGACTTCCTGTTAGTGTGACACTTCCTGTTAGTGTGACACTTCCTGTTAGTGTGACACTGACCGCTCCTCCGTCCGTCCCTCTGTCTGTCCCTCTCCTCCCAGCTGTCCTCCCACATGTCTCACACTGTGTTTGTCACAAGACTCCTCAGGATTAATGAGCCACTTTACCGTATCTGCAACCATCAGCAGAGTCTGGAGCTGCTGCACACCCACACACACACACACACACACACACACACACACACACACACACACACACACAGATGAAGCTACAGGATCATCAAAGTTTCATCAACACGTTTAAAGAGTAATTAGCACAATCAGATTTGCTTCCCTATCATGAGTAATTCCACCACATCATCTCTTCGGGGGGGGGGGGGGTCAGTTTTGGAGGCTTAACTGAAGTCATGTGACCGACGCCAGATGCTCGCGGGGCTGATGACGAGGTTCCTCTG
Source organism: Takifugu flavidus (assembly GCF_003711565.1). Lineage (NCBI taxonomy): Eukaryota > Metazoa > Chordata > Actinopteri > Tetraodontiformes > Tetraodontidae > Takifugu > Takifugu flavidus. The sequence continues at coordinate 12,551,238 of NC_079535.1, forward strand.
AGGTTCTTGTGGAAGGACAAATGAAAGCTCGGCGTGTTTTTGTATCCAGTCTCAGATGAAGTATGGTGTCATATTGTGCCGGTCCAGGAACTCCCACTCCACCTCTACCCCTAACCCACCGACACCGGGTCAAAGGTCTGGATCGTTAAGGTCGAGGGGACCGGAGCGTCGGGACCGTTCAGCCGAGTCGGGAGCTGATTTAAGACGGAGGTGAGATTTCTGTGCTTTCTGGAATCAGAGGAATTCTGCAGTGGCTGCAGCTCACACGGAATTATGAGAATTACCTGAGCTCAGATCAGTCCAGCGGCACCGTGGACGTGCACAGCGGGGGAGGAAAGATGTGGCTGCTTTAGCTGGGGGGGGGGGGGATGACAGACGCATGGGCTAAACGAGAGAGACTTCCAGGACTCAGCAGGAAGAGGAGAAAAAGGTGGAGATGAGACGAAAGAGGCGTCGGGAGTTAGAGGAGAAGCGTCGTGTTGGTCTGCTCAGTCGGCTGAGTTTATCCGACTTAATGCCGCAGCCAAGACGCTCCGCACATAACGAGATGAGTCTGGGAGGTCTCCCGACCCCCACCAGCACCCCCAGCATCGCTCCGGAGAAGCCTGAGCGAGGGAGGAAAACAATGCTGCGAGAGGAGAGGAGAGGAGAGGCTGGAAGGAGAGGGGGGTCGCTCGCCCCTCTGGCCTCTCGGCTCAGATATCCTGATTAGTTTGGAAAGCCGGAGAAACAAAAGGAGGGTGAAGGAGTGGAGAGAGGGTTGGTGTGGCCTCGGAGAAGCGATTAGTCGTCTAATCCATAAAGAGCCTTTTTTCTGTCTTTTCTTCCTCTTTATCCTCACTCGCTCTCATTATCTCCTTCCCTGCTTCCCTTTCCTTCCATCCCATGTTTCAGGTTCCTCGTTATATCCATCCAGTCTCTCTCTCTCTCTCTCTCTCTCCCCCTCTCTCTCTCTCTCTCTCCCTCCATCTGAAATCAGCTCGGCTTTTCTGGTGGATTGTTAGTTTGGGATCAGTCGGACTTAGAAAAGCTTAAAGCCGACACACAAGCGTAAATTCTCTTTATTCCAATCAATTTTTTTAAAAATTTCCTCAGTTTATTGAATTCCCACAGCCGTGTTTGTTGTTCTGCTCTAAACGTGCAATCGTGCACGGTGCAGACGTCCCGCCGCTGCTCACTGGATCCTTTCGTCACTCCTCTGTTGGGGATCAGACGGTTCCGCTGCGTACGTCCTGTCCTGGAGGGGGTTTATTCCTGGTCTCCCTCACAATGTCGTCCTCTCCTCAGCAGCTTCGGAGCGACGTCGTGTCCCTTGTAACTAAACGCTGGACGTGGCGAGCGAGTGCGTCGAGCGCCGCGGAACGCTGAATAATTGATGCAAAGGGGAGGGGGGGGGGGTAAATTTTGGGTTTTGGAGCCGGCCAACGCGAGTTGAAGTAGACGAATCGGAAAGGTTTCTGTCAGAGGTTTGTGTCTGAAGCCGTCTGAAGGTCTCCCGCTCCAGGAGCCTCATTAAACCCACCGGGAACGCTTCAGCGTCCAGCCTCTGAACCTTCTCTCTGAAGGTTGGATCACTTGTTCTTTGCTGACCGCTGAAACTCCTTTGATCATTGGAAACAACTTTCTCCATTGATGTTTGTGGGCCTGAGCTCCGTTTAAACAGGGGTCCTAACCCGTCTCCTGGCAGCCGAGCTCAGACGCACATCAGCCTCAATCACCTCTTAAACTCTTTCCCAATTTGTGTTTGTCAAATGATTCATGTAGCAGCAGCTCCTCTGATGACAGTTCAAGGGGGGGTGGATGAGGTTGCCCCCCATGTGAGCCCGGTCCTGCTCAGGGTTTCCTCCTGTTCAAGGCAGAATCAGGAGCTCTTCTAGATTATAGCGCTCATAGACTCCTCAACGCTCCAGTTCCTCCTCAAGGGTCTAACTTGTTTCTTTTTTCTGGGGTTCAGTGTTCTACAGAACCGTTTCTCAACAGATGCTTCCGGAACCGAACAGATGCCCAAACGAAAGTCGATACGTCAGTTCGTCTGATTTTCCCGATATTTTTGTGTGTCAGAGTAAAAAGGTTCCGGCCACGGGTTTCAAACAATCGCATACGGCGCTAAATAATTACCAGCAGCTCCGTCTGTTCCGTGTGTGCTGCGTTAATCACTCGGGGGGATTTTGGTGCCTTCGCACATATTTCCATTATTATCAGTGGTGGGAATCACGGCGTGTTTCTTCCCCCGTTTATGAACCAAATCATTCACGCTGCCAAAGCCTTGAAAAGGCGGCAGCGGCTCCTATTTTCATTATGTTTAATTTCTTTTCTGGTGATTCATGCCGGGGCAGTGAGTGTAGTCAGAGGAGGAACGTTAGGAATCAGGCAGGTGGCGGCGGCCTCACCTGCTGGAACACCGGAGAATAACGACCTCGGGAGCCAGAGCGTTCCGCTCCCGGGATTCGCCTCCACCTCTGATCCCGACCGAGCTGGAGTCAGACGAAACCAGGAGCTGAACGGCGGATCGATGTCGGCTGCAGCCGTCACCCGATGCCAACGCCCCGAACAGGTCGATGGGCAGACCTGCCAACCATCAAGGACTAATCAGAGAGCGGCGGCTCGTTACAGTCAGAGCGAGGCTGGAGGTCACGCAGGAGCTGCCGCCATAGAAACGAGCCGAGGTTAACGCTGTATTTTTAACCTCCTCTCAACCGCCTTCCCCTTAAAGACAATCGTTGTTTTTTTCCTTCGCGCTCTCAGTTCCATGTTCAGCATCTTATCAGGAAAATAACGATTCAGAGTTTAGAAACGTCGTATTAAAGATTTTCGAGTCATTTTAGCTCTCAGATACGGCGTTTGCTGATCCCTGAAATGTTCCGACAGCCATGAACAAAGTCCTAACGGCAGACGTTAGTTCCTGTGGAACCACTGAGGTGGACCCAGAACCACTGAGGTGGACCCAGAACCACTGAGGTGGACCCAGAACCCAACGAGGCTCCATTTAGATGTTCTGCTGATTCTTGCTGAAGTCACCGACTCGTTTAAATGGATGATTGAACGTCAGGCGATCAGCAGATCGATCACCACCAGATCAGGCATCTAAATATCGACCTCGCCGTCTCGGGACTCGCTCCGCGCCACATCAGGGGGCGGGTCCTTGCCCCTCGATGAGACGTATCGATGTGTCATCAGGTCCGTAGTTTGGGGAGAACACGGAAGTTTGGGGTGTTTGTTGATCAGTTATGTTGGTTTATGACAACAGAACATCACAATATCGTGTTCTTGATAGTTTCTGGGCCATTTGCAGCTGAGATGATGTGAAACAGCTGCTGATGCGTGTGAGAAGGTCCCTGGATGAACGGGGAACTAACCCTTTAACGCCCTGACCATGACCTTGCTGGTTGATGGTGAACAAACACTCAGCTTCAGTTGGTCCTGCTCAAAAAAGCCTCCATGGTTTACTAGCGCTCCGCGGATCTGTTCGACTGGTCCTCCGTGACTTCATTAGACCTGCCGAGGCCGTGGCCCCCGGCCCCCCCGGGAACCCTCTCAGCCCCCGATGGCCTTGTTACCTCCAGCAGTGACTCGGGTTTGTTTGTCGTCTTCGTGATGCTGAAATGCTTCCAATCGACTTTGAATAAAACTGACATTTAGAGCCAAAAGGCCGGAACTCATCTGTTTTTCTTTAAACTGTCTTGTTTTCGCAGAGAGACAGAAAAAGACGAGGATGGACGACCTTTTATTAGAACTCAGGTTGGAGTTTATCCTCGGTTCAGTTTGTGCAGGACGAGTTTTCACGTCTGATTCGCGTGAGGAAGAAAGCGCTCGCTGGAATTAAAGCTCCCCGGAGATTCCAGCTTTATTGATGATTTCATCCAGACAAATTACCTGAAGTGGAGGCGATTCATCGCGGTCCCCGGGGGGGCTGTTATTCCTGATAGTTTTCATGGCCTCGGTCTTCGTATCGAACACCTGACCCGTGGAGGACGGCGCTCCTCGCCGATGTTCAAACGGGCGCTCTTAAAGCTTTTTGCCCTCGTGCAGCTGATGAACGAGCTGATTAATCTGAAGGCATCCAGAGATTAAAGCTCCAGTAAAGCTCCACCACCGTTATTCCACCATCTACGAGGCCGCAGCTCCTTTTCTGACTGACGCCGACTGTAATTATATCACACCGATGTTCTCTGACCAGCGCTAAACAGGTTAGCTCATCAGAACCATCTCAAGCGTGACTGCTCACCCCCACGAGGAGCCTGGTACCGTGTGTAAACGGCTAAAATGGTCCAGAACCTCTTCCTCTGTTAGTCCAGGTTTAGCTGTCTCCGTCCAGCTGTGTGGTTTGATCGTGTGGGTGCGTCCCACATTAGCCGCCCCCCCCCTCCAAACCCAGCTGTTCTGGACAGATGTACCGACCGCAGCTCCCAGCCGCAGAGGCGAGCGTTGCCGTGGCGGCGAGCGTTGCCGCCGCGGCTCGACGATCCTGCAGATCGCTTAGTCGATATTTATTTAGGAACAATCAGCCTCGTGCTCGGCGCCCCTGATGCGCAATCACTGCCTGTCAGAGCGGATTTACACGGAAGCTCGTTTTCATTTTCCCGCTCTGATGGGGCGGACGGCCTCGCCGCGTTTGGCGGTGGAGAGCAGCGTGCTGCCGCCGTCTGATGTGTCGCCATCCGGCCGACCGAGCAGCCAAACGGACCGAGCTGGACGGCTCGTGGTGGAGGTGGCGGGTCTGAAGGCCACGGCGGCTCTGGGACGCGGCGGCGGCGTCGCACCTGCCACCCTGGTGCCTTTACGCTCAGAATCAAATGAAAGGACCCGGAGAGGCAGTGATGCTGGCGTCACGGCGGCGCCACGATGGCCGTTGATCACACGGGAAATGTCAGCCTACGCTCAAAGGTTAAACCTTTAAAATAACATCAAGTGTTTTCTGACGGGGCTGCAGCCTTTTCCACCCCCTGTGTGTGTGTGTGTGTGTGTGTGTGTGTGTGTGTGTCATGTACGGTTGTTGTGATGGACGTTTCTCGGGTGTCGAGACCTCGGGGCCCCTCCTGGACAGACAGATTTCTGTCCCTCACACTCATTCGCTCTGACAAATCGGCCTGACGTCCCCCGGCAGAAGGTCCAGAACCCAGACCGGTTATGACGCCGGGTCTCCTGATTCCTGACGGAACCATCCTGACTGCTCCGCCATCTCCGTTTCATTGACGCTGTCGGAGCATTTTACATCCCAGTTGGACGGTTACCGTCTTTTATTCCCTTCTTAGGAGGAGGAAGCACCAGATTCCAGATCCCAGAAGATTCTGAAGGAAAAGATAGTTTCTTGCTTGGAGCCTTCTGCTCCCAGCAGGGACTTCCCAAGGTGACATCTGCCCCCTCCTCAGAATTCTGAGGCAGGTCTTTCTTCCATTTCAGTGTTGTGTCATCAAACCTCTCAGGAGGAAGAGAGAGAGTTGTAGAAGATGATGTGATCCTGCCCCGGAGGTGCAGAGGTTCCAGAGGTGCTTCTGGTGCACCAATTATGAGTCTGGTTTGGTGGAGGTGGGAGCAGGGCTCAGAGATCATATTTACCAGCTGGCAGGGTTCCGGAAAGGTCCTGGAAGGTCCTGGAAGGTCCTGGAAGGCTGTCATCATCGGCATTGAGTTTATCTTTATTTTGCTGTCATTTCTTTTTTGAGCACTTCCTGTTTCTGCTTCTTCATTCTCACAGATCTTTCTCCTCTTCCCTCACTCTCGCAGCTTCCCGTCTTTTATTTTGAAAGGCATCACTCGCTCTCCTTCCATTTCCTCCCCGTTTTCCAGTAGAAGTATCCAAGCGGATCGTCTGATCTTTCCTTTTTTGTCACTTTTATTGACTGGGGGGAGGCGAGAGGGGCACAGGGGATGGAAGAGGAACTATTTTGAGTGAGGTCTCTATGGAAACAGCGCAACACTGTCGCAGCCGACGGCTCCGCAGCGAATGGGGCGAAGCTCCGCCTCCTCGGCAACTGAAGACGGAGACGCGGTCGCGTGCTGCTTTGGGAACTTTACGGAGAACTGGGGGGACACAAGAATGGTGCATTATGGGAACTCTGGGAGCACCTTCAGATGTTTTTACTCTGAATTGTCAGCGTGAAAATCAGCTTCACACAAATTGTATCTGCTCCGACTCCAACAGCTTCATGTTCTCAGCAGCTGGCGGGTCTCCAAAGATGCTCATCAGTAGCGACGTCTTGCTCGTCTTTAAGTGCAAAGACACTTTCTAGAGGAAGAATTAAGCAGCCTTTAAGGCTTTTTCAAACACTACAACTTTTGTTGAGCTAAAAGTCAAACTGTCTGTCTTCTCCAGCTCTGCTCTACGCCACCATCTTTGGAAACGTGACCACCATCTTCCAGCAAATGTACGCCAACACCAACCGTTACCACGAGATGCTCAACAATGTCCGGGACTTCCTGAAACTTTACCAGGTTCCCAAAGGTCTGAGCGAGCGGGTGATGGACTACATCGTGTCCACGTGGTCCATGACCAAAGGCATCGACACTGAGAAGGTGAGGACCGGACTCTCCACGCGGGGTGAAAACAGTTGTGAACATTAACCACATCTGTCACCATGTGGAGAAGATGTGATGGGTAAAGAGTAAAATAACAAACAATTCAGAGCGAATCTTCTGGAGTCATCTGGCCTCCAGCGTCTCCTGGTGGCTCACTGCTGAGTCCTCATTTACCCAAACACCTGCTGAGTTCTGAACTATGGACCCTCAAACACACACACACACACACACACACACACACACAGTCTTATTGGCTCACTCGTGACGAGGGTCAACGATGGTGAAACAAAGTGCCGTTTACTGTGATGCAGTTTTTACACTTCCCACCTGTGAACAGCTCTGATGTGTGTGTGTGTGCGTGTGTGTGTTCCCTGTTTTTATTATTTACTGTCAGACATCCATCTGTTTCAACAGGCCAAGTTTCCCTTCAGTCATGTGATAAATGCCCCCCAGGGTTTTTGTTTTGACAGATTGTGGTTAAATGGCTTCACAGTGGATGGAGATGCTGAAACTGAGACCTGTGTGTGTGTGTGTACGGATTGTTTTAGATGCCTGTGAGGACCAGAATATTTTCCACTATCAATGAGGGGACATTTATTCTGGTCAGAGGCGTATGTGAGGTTCATACAGGTGGACGGGTCACATTAGAACTGGTATTAGGTCCAAATTATGGTTGAGGGGTTTGAAAGTCCTCACAAAGATAGAAGAAAAAAAGCTTTTCTCTAGAATCTCTTCTCTGCCGATACAGCAGATGGGGTTTTTATTATTAATGAGAGCTGACTGTATTTGTTTCCGCTTTCATGTGATCATCTGAGATTGGATTGAATTGAACTGTCTGTGCGCGTGCTCTTCCAACAGTCGTTTATTTCCTTAATCTCTTTTTTGTTTTCCTAATCTCCTCATTGTTTTCGTGCACGTCACCACGTTGCCTCTTTATCTCCTCTGCTCGTCTGACCAATTCCTTCTCTCGCGTCCTGTTGCTAATAATTCCATTTCATTCTCTTCTTAATCATCCCCTGCCTGGCGTGGGTGTCTCTGTGTAGGTAATTAGCCGGGACATGAGGTCATTCACCATCTCAGACGTTCTCGGCACCAGCTTGTGTTTAATTCCGTGACCCGTTCCCAGTAGAACCGCAGACGGGCCCATCGGCTGCGGCTCCTGCAGAATGAGTCCCGTGTGCCAAGTCATCCGGAGATAAATTGATCTCATTTCCATCAACGTTGGTTTAATCAAGGAAAACCCATCCAGCGACGCACCTCCTGAACAGTGTCTCCTGGTGTCTCTCTGTCCTTCAGGTCCTGTCCATCTGTCCCAAAGACATGCGGGCCGACATCTGTGTCCACCTCAACAGGAAGGTAAGCGTCCCAGCCCGTCGTCCTCACCGCGGTCCACTGTCAGTGTGACGAACTCGTTATGGAAATAATCATGTAATTACAATGCTGTAGATTTCTGCTGGGGGACGTTGTCTCCACTCCCATCATCAGCCCTTCTAAAGCCGGATCCAGGACAGTTTTATGTTTTAAGACTGGAGCTGCTGACAGGAGTCGCACCAGAGCTGCTGATCGGGCAGAAAAGGACGGGAATCTTGACAAAATGCAGCTGCCTGAACGAGCGAGCGGCTCTGTCGGTGCCTTAAATCCTCCCCAGAAATCTGCGATTACTTTAATTTGATGAGATTTGACATCGTTTCCTGTTTTTCTGTAGGTGGGCGTGGACATTGTCCTGTAAATGTAACGCCTCCCTCCCGATTCTCATCCAGGTCTTCAACGAACATCCAGCCTTCCGGTTAGCCAGCGACGGCTGCCTGCGCTCGCTGGCGGTGGAGTTCCAGACCACCCACTGCGCCCCCGGAGACCTGATCTTCCACGCCGGGGAGAGCGTGGACACGCTGTGCTTTGTCGTGTCGGGGTCGCTGGAGGTGATCCAGGATGATGAGGTCATCGCCATCTTAGGTATGCTGTCCCTGAGAGGTGGGGGTGGCGGCGAAATGGGCGTGGCCAGCGTGTCAGTCACCTGACCCTGGGTCTGGGGGCCGCACGTGGGAATGTGGAGAAACGGTTAGATGGACAGGAAAGTGGAGAAGATCCAGGTAGGAAGAGGGAGAGGAGGAGCGTAGAGGGAAGATTTAGTAGAAGAAGAAGAAAATGAAGGGAGGTGTGTTGTGGTTTAGACAGCGGTGATTTCCCCAGGCTGCTCCCTGAGGCTGTTTCACACTCTGATCTCATTAGTGTGGAGAGCCGTCAGGTGCACACACACACACACCACACACACACCACACACACACACTCATATACATGTAAACACTCAGAACCCCTGTTCCAATAATAGCAGCACCGTGGCAGCCACAGTAAATACTAAATAAGTAATAACTCTCTTATTTCCCATCATGCACTGGTGTCCTATGAATCCAGCACGTTGTCATCACCTCCTAATGGATCGTCTCATCACACCACAACAGGTGTGGGGTTAGCTTTCATAGCTTTTCCAGCCCAGATGAATGTTTGGCGTCCTCCTTCATGCTCTCCATCTCATACAAACATAAGCGATGTGCTGCGAGACGCTGCAAAATGAGCGCATCCATTATAATAATTACTCCCTCATTACTGGGAATAATTCTGATTAATGACACTGATGTTGGGAATTTTAGGCAGATTGAGTTTCTCATGGTTGAGACTTTTTTATTAGTTTTACTGAGCAGAAGCTAATTAATCATTCAGCACTTCACAAACGCTCTGCTGAACACGGTGGAGGAGCCCGAGAGTCGCTGCTCCGGGTCACGAGCTAACGGGCTAACGGGCTAACTGGCATGTGACCAGCAGCATCCACGCATCAAGACCGGAACCCTAGATCCTCTCTAAGTGTCAACATGCTCTCGCCGTCAGTTGAATCTCACCAGCCTTCCTCCCGGTGTGAGTCTGGCTCTCCTCGCCACCTCCACCCACCGCTAACTGCATCCCCTGGGAACTAATTCCAGGAGTCTCCTGCTGGATGTTTTTAGATGGACAGGAACCATCTAAGAGGGGTGTTGGGATGGAGGAGGGCTGCCAGGAACAGTCACACACTCGCTGCGTTAGTCTTTAAGGAGGAATCAGATGAATGTTTCTATATTTTCTAAATCTTCATTCATGGTTCATCATCATTCAGATGATTTGGGCTGATGGTTGGTTGGTTGATGCTGGGCCGTCTCTGTCTTTTCTGGTCTTCAGGTAAAGGCGACGTCTTCGGGGATGTCTTCTGGAAGGAAACCACGCTAGCACACGCATGCGCTAACGTCAGGGCGCTAACTTACTGCGACCTTCACGTCATTAAGAGGGAAGCCCTGCTGAAGGTGCTGGAGTTCTACACCGCCTTTGCTAACTCCTTCTCCCGAAACCTCATCCTCACCTGCAACCTCCGCAAGCGGGTAAGACTGCCGGTGTTCTTTCTTCTGAGCTCGTGCTCAGTTATTGAGCTCGTAGGCTTGTTCATCTAAGAATTAGAGAAGATGGATGAAAGGTCCATCCAGAGTCGGTTTTTTGAGCCCATCTGACCTGATCACACACCCTCTCTGCTCTTCTTATTCTCATGTTGTTTACTTATCTTATTCTCTCCACCCAGGAGGTCTCCTTCTCCACATGCCTCCAGCATCATAAATTATACATGCCGTGGTGGCTGCTTCATTATGTCCGTGGCCTTTATCCGTCTGGCAGGCAGCCACTCCTCTCTCGCCGTTTCTATGTGTGTTTAATGTTTTTACTTTATTAATCAGATGTTATTCATGCGTGTGTTATCTCAACTGCCTCTTGGTTGAGCATACTGGGGTCTTGTTTCTCTCGTTTTGTCCTGTGCTGAATCAGAACTGATGGAGTCTGAATCCATCCTGCAGATGCTGCTGCGTAGGAACATCAACCTAGTTACCTTTGATTTATCTGGTGTTGCAGACCAGTCAGTGTTAAACAGAACCTGACTCTGGTGCAGTTTTACTGCGGCAGAATCTGCCTCTGCATCGCCTCACGTTGAGCGGCAGGAAGAGTGATGAAGATTGAATTGTCCTCCTCCTCCTCACTTAGCCCCTCTGTTCTCAAGCAGCTGCTCGAGTGCAGTCATGATGAAGACGAGCGATATTGTGATGGGACCTGAGATGCAGCCGGCGGGACCTAAACAAGCTAACACATGCTTCGACTCGTCCTGTCATAAAGCCTCTGCTACCATCAGCAGGTTTCCTTCTCCACAGGAATGTGAGCCACCGGTGGAGAACATCGATCAGGCTGATGTGTTTCAGCTGTCCACATGTGGATGAGAGCGCTTCCTCCTCAGAGAGATCTTAGCGAGCGCGTTAGCGCCGCGGCTACATGGCACAGAGTCAAGTTTGATTTGCTCTATTAGACATAGGTGAGAACTGGAGCAGGCTGCTTCCATCAGCTCAGCTCTCCTGAGTGATTCCATCTGCAGCAGAACTCTGAGAGGACGCCTGAGACTGCGAGAGGCTTTGAAGACAAGTTGGATCATAAAAATGATGGTGATAATTATACTTGACCTAGTATTGGTCATAAGTAATGAGGCCTCGTGAGACTGGAGATGTTTCAACAGAGGTGTGGAAATCCAAGATGGCAGCAGCGAAACGCGAGGTGTCGCCTACAAAAATGGCTTCAGCACATTCTTTCGGAGTGGAGTGTAGGGAGGAAGATCTGGAGAACCTCTGTGTTGACCAGCCGGTGAGGTTAGAAGCGCTGAGTCTTTGTTTCTGTAACCACAGTCTCTAAATTTACACGTCGCCCCCGGTTTAAAGTATTCTGGGACGTTTCCACCTTCACATTGGAAGTGTTCCAGTGATGGTTTTAACAGTGTGGCTCCACTTTGTTTGGATACTTGGACCAAAGATGATGCTCTTCAGTTATTATCGGTGATACGTGCATGAGCACAGCTTCAGTCCCTTTGCTTGTATCCACATACTGATCATGCTGGACTCTTCTGAAGGGTTTATCTTCTGGGAACACCCAGGAGAACTGAGCAGAGACTCATTGAGGTCCGTGTCTCCTCAGGAGTTTGATGGAGATCCTGAAGGATTGTCACAGGCCTGTGGAGGTACCTGTAAGCAGACTCTGCTCCTGGACCTTAAACCACCTGAATTTGATCCTCTTCACGCTTCTGCTGCATCAGGAGCTTCTCAGGAGGACCTGAAACTGGCGCCATGGTTCCCGGGTCTGATCCTTCGTACGTCTGCTGTGAAGGAACAAAAGAAACCAGATTGATGGTTCTTGAATGGCTCCCGACCGTGTTAATCGCCCGTCTCCGTGCTGTTTACACGAGCGAATCACATGATTCGCATTTTATCAGCGTGCAAAAAAAAAAAAAAGAATAGCAGGGAAAACATTTATCTCAAGAAATTCCATCAAAAGAGGGAAGTGGCTGAATGGTTTTCAGATAATGAGACGTGTGTGAATCTTCTCCACACTGTAGGCAGCGAAGCGTGTCTCTGCGTGTGTGTGTGTGTGTGTGTGTGTGAGCCTGTGGGGACGCGTGTCGCATGTATACATTAGCTTTGTGAGGGTTGTGTCAGCAGGAGGGAAGTCATCCGTGCACGCTCTCATCTTCTCCCTCCTCGGCCTGTAAATAATGAATGGCTGAAGTTGGGAGGAAATACAGCAGGATCACAGGAGCCTTCCTCCGGCCTGCTCGTGTCCCCTTAAAGGGACAATTCTTCTCTGTGGGCAGAAAACAACCCGCCGACAATGGAGACAGATGAGTCTTTGTTTCTCAGACAGTGGAGGGGTGCATGATGGGTAAACGCTCTCCGTGCAACGGGCACGTCAGACAAGTCCCATCGCCGTTCGATACTCACCAATAGGACGGGCGGTCGGACTTAATTTTCCTCCAGAAGAACCATCATCTCTGCTTTTAATTGTTGTTGTGCTGCCGTTTGTGTCTGAATCGCACGTTAATGAGGCGTGAAAACGGGCTGATCACGAGCTGTGTTCGTCTGCGTCTACAGTCTCGCTGCCTCGCTGGCGCGCTCCCTCATTGTTTCTATTTATAGAAGCTTTTATGATATCTGATAGTCTGCCAGGATGGAGCTGCATTGGTCACACACTCACACACACACACACGTTTATTATTTTAGTTCATCTGTTGGATCGCAGGCATGAACACCCTTTTTATTCAGGCCAGATATTGTTGTGTGAGCCGGATGATTGTCCATCCATCACTCTGACTGCTGTGTGTGTGTGTGTGGTGTGTGTGTGTGTGTGAGCCTGTGGGGACGCGTGTCGCATGTATACATTAGCTTTGTGAGGGTTGTGTCAGCAGGAGGGAAGTCATCCGTGCACGCTCTCATCTTCTCCCTCCTCGGCCTGTAAATAATGAATGGCTGAAGTTGGGAGGAAATGCAGCAGGATCACAGGAGCCTTCCTCCGGCCTGCTCGTGTCCCCTTAGAGGGACAATTCTTCTCTGTGGGCAGAAAACAACCCGCCGACAATGGAGACAGATGAGTCTTTGTTTCTCAGACAGTGGAGGGGTGCATGATGGGTAAACGCTCTCCGTGCAACGGGCACGTCAGACAAGTCCCATCGCCGTTCGATACTCACCAATAGGACGGGCGGTCGGACTTAATTTTCCTCTAGAAGAACCATCGTCTCTGCTTTTAATTGTTGTTGTGCTGCCGTTTGTGTCTGAATCGCACGTTAATGAGGCGTGAAAACGGGCCGATCACGAGCTGTTTTCGTCTGCGTCTACAGTCTCGCTGCCTCGCTGGCGCGCTCCCTCATTGTTTCTATTTATAGAAGCTTTTATGACATCTGATAGTCTGCCAGGATGGAGCTGCATTGGTCACACACACACACGCTCACACACACACACACACGTTTATTATTTTAGTTCATCTGTTGGATCGCAGGCGTGAACACCCTTTTTATTCAGGCCAGATATTGTTGTGTGAGCCGGATGATTGTCCATCCATCACTCTGACTGCTGTGTGTGTGTGTGTGTGTGTGTGTGTGGGGGGGGGGGGGGGGGGGTGCATGCGAGTGTGTTCGTGTGTGTGTCGGCAGTGATGCAGGTTCAATCTAGCAGTTGATTAAATTCTTTGTATACAGTTCTTGGTACCCACGTGCACGCGCACGCACGTACACACGCAGAGCCATTGTAAATGTTCTGGTTAGTGGTTCCCTTGGTTCTGGAGGACTCATTTTTGCTCTGAGTTGAGTCTTTAAGCAGTTTAAAGTGGATTTTTGACCCTGGAAACAGCAAACTAAGACTCCATTAGAAGGAAACTGAAGTGGAACTTGCCTTCGTTCCTTCAGGCCCCTCAAATGTGTTTGTACTAGTTCCTTAACTTTATTTCCTGTCTGACATCACGAGCGTGGTGTGATGACCTTCTCCCATTTCTGCTAGTCAGGATGAATAAGCCCTGCAGCACAGGCTCCGCCCCTTACCTGTCGAGCCTGTCACAGCAACACATGTGAGCTCATGTAGGCACTCGAACACATCCAGACAGGAAGCGACCGTCTCTTCAGGTGCGCTGCACAAAATCACCCCCTTCAGCCGTGGATGCGTTTTTGCTCCGACCATTTAAATCTGGACTTCCTGTGTTGCCCGGCGGCTTCTCGTCTCTCCCTTTTCCTCTGAGCGTCATTTGTTCCGAGCTCTGAGCTCTGTCCCGTCTTTGGCTGCTTTATTTGAGTGTGACTTGTTACAAAAGCAAGTCACGCTCATCTTTAATGGGCTCCTCTGTCACTCCCGCACCCCGCCACATCAACACGCCGCCACTTCCTGCCCCGGCGATTACGATGATGAATGAGGTCGCCCGCAGCTCCGTATAAACCCCGAACTGAGAGGCTGATCCCCTCCTCAGCGCCGCAGAAGAACGTCAAATTCAAAAAGGAGGCTGGAGGTGCTCATCCTCACCCACAATGCTTTGCTGCAGATTTCTCTGGAGGAATATTTAATCTGGAGTTGAGGAGGCAGCAGTCGCCGTGCTTAGAGACGCAAATATGATCTTAGATGATTTGTTTTACTGTATTTGTTCACACTCATCAATGTTTTAACATGAAACAAGGCGCTGTTACCCATAATGCAGTGGGATTTCACGTGGTTTCGCATCTTTTCACTCTGGTCGTTGCACATTTGTCATTGAGTTTATGTCAAACCCATCTAACCGTTAGCCACGTAGCCATGACAACAGTGGTAACGCCAACGTTAGCAGAGGTATTAGCACCTTCTGAGGGAATGCTGTCGGGTCGGGAATGTTTCCCGGACGACCCCATGAAGCTCTGCTGTGGATCAGCTGTGATCCTGGATGGTTCATTGTGTTCGTCTCTTCTTTTTCCACTCTCAATTTTGCTGCATAAACGTATTCCTTAGTCAGGCTGTAATTAATATGAATATTTCCTGCTGCAGCAGAACAAACAGAACATTTCCACATGTTCTCCTGCGCTGTTATACATCACTCTCTCTCTTATGTAACTCTCTCTCTTTTAGTGTTGAATGTATTTCCTCCCTCCAGTCAGAATGGGACTGAAATGAAGATATTACTCAGCCCAAACAGCCTCTCTCTCCCTCCCTCTATGTCTCTCTATCACTCACTTTCTGCCTCTCTCTCCTTGAATAAACCTGACTCGCTCCGTCTGCTCGCCTCCTGAATATTTAAACCTTCCGCTGGGACGCTCGTAAACATAATGTTGCATTAGTTCCAGCCGCTGTGCTGATTTTAAGTTTGAGTTATTTTTAGCTGGCTAGTAAAAATAGCAGTGTGATGGATGTTTGGTGACCGAGCACGTGACCGGGCCACTACCGGTCGCTGACTTTGGGTTCTCTTTAACCTCTTTGACCTCAGTCAAACACTCCATCTCACTTCCTGCTGTGGGAAAGGTGGATGATGAGACTCATCACTTCATTTGACTGTTTTTGATCTCTTGCTGCATCTGGAATTCAGGGGTGTTCTGACTGACCTGGACAGTAGATCAGAAGAGTGGATCACATTAGCAGATTACCTTCTTCTCCTGGTGGTGACTCAGGACCATCTGTTGTCCTGTTTGATCAGATTTATGTGGCTGCCGATGAAAAGACGAGGACGCGCTGGACGTGGGCCATGGCCTCACCCACCTTTATTCTCATGCGTCCAGTATTAAAGTGCACGACGGCTCTTCCAGTCATGAAAACTGAACGTGCCTGTTTGTTTAAAAGGGCCGAGCTGTGAATTCATCCCTGTCAGCAGCTCAACAACATCTTTATCTCAATTTACTCAACACTTGAATGTGTGAATTAATAATTAAACTCAGATTTCTCTGCTGATTCCCAGCGTTTATGTCAAACTGTAACTAATTTCAGATCCGATGATGAAGAGTCACCACAACAAAGATGGGAGATGAGGAGCTCGTTCGTCAGTAATCCCTTTTCTTTGGCTTTAATTGGATTTAAATATTTATTGTCTAACTAATTGTAAATTTAAGATTGCATTATCCATAATTACATCTATGTTCAATCATGAAATTGTATCCGTAAAGTTGTGTACTCGAGAATTGTGGCTGATGAAGGATATTCAGGAGGTGGAGAGCTGGACGGATCTGGGTTCACGTCCCTCCGCTCTGATTAGAACCGCTCTGGTCTGAAGTATCGACCTCTCCCGAAGGCGACGCGGCGGCGTGCGAACGCCGGCTGCTGACGAGACAGAAGGACGGAATAATTAGGTCAGCAGAAATCAGGCTAAATGGGAGATTATTCTGCCAGCCTGAAGGCTCCTGCCAGCCTCCGCCGTTCCCAGTCTGACCAGCAGCCAAAACTGGAGTCGTCTTCTTGAAGGAAGAGTCAGGAGGTGAAGACGAAACCTGTCCCGGTCCAGAGGTTCGGTCAGTCCCAAAAAAAGCCTTGACAGGACATTCATTCATCACCGGATCTCAAAATTGCTTTACTGTTATTGTCAGGCGCCAGGAGGTCAGTCAAAACCTTTCCCTGGGTGCTGCTCCATGATCATCACCAGATGAATGTCAGCATATTTGCTCCTTGAGTTCATTGCGGAAGTTTGGAACAATCGTGGTTCAGGTTTTCCCTCCAATAGCTGAACCAAACTGCACACAACTTAAACTGTTCTGGGACAGAATCTGGCACGTGAATAAATGTCAGCGTTCATCCACCCACAATTATGAAAACATCCTGCCGACCTGCAGGTGATACCGGCTCCTGTTGGTGTTCCGGACTGGAGAAAGTGAAGCTAATGCAGAGTGATGGTGAAAGACGAGTTGACGAGTCTCGTCATCATCGCAGCTCAGCTGTGGCTTCATCTCCACAGTGACAGTGGTCCCATTGTTCAGACAGGAAAACAGGAAATATCAGCTCCTTTCACCCTCAGTAACCTTGAATCCAACCAGCCTGTCATAATTTAATTAAAGGTGTTCATCTTCCAGGTCGTGCCCGCAGGATTCTGTCATTCCCGGTGTGATTAGAGGAGCGGGAGAAAGAGGGGGAATCTGGGTGGAGATGTGTGTGTGTGTGTGTGTGTGTGGGGAGTAGCGTAGTCGTAGATGATGGATAATTTCACGCCGTCTCCTGGGTTCTGCTCAGACCTGGTGACATTACGCAATATGAGAAGCACCGATTTAATAAAAATCAATGCAGATAATCTAAATTCCGTTTTTATCTCCAGCGACGAATGTGACGTCCTCGGCAGGAACATCGGCGCGGAATATTTCATATTCCCGGTTTCCACACGAGGCGAGCGCTCCGACCTTCTGATAAGCTCCGTTTTCTCTTTTCCAGATTATTTTTCGCAAGATCAGTGAGGTGAAGAAGGAGCAGGAGGAGCGGGAACGGGCGAAGAACGAGGTGCAGCTCACCATCCCGCAGGACCATCCCGTCAGGAAGCTCTTCCAGAAGTTCAAGCAGCAGAAGGAGCTCCGCAACCAGGGAGCCGCTGCAGCCCCTCAGCTGGACCTCGAGAAGAACCAGCTGCAGGTGGAGCAGCAGCATCACCAACACCTCCACCCCCACAGCCTGCAGCTTGGCCACTCCAGCCTGCAGCACTCGCTGGCTGCCGCTCAGCCTGCCGCGGCCCCCCCACGCCATGCAGAACGGGGCGCCGCCGAGCAGCAGCGTGCTCACCGTGTCTCAGGTCACGCCCATGCACAGCTCGCTGGCGTACGGCCACGGCGGCGAGCTGGCCACCAAGCAGAACAACTGTGACATCATGGAGCTGCAGCCCAGCTCGGTGGGCGGGGGAGGGGAGCCGGCCGTCAGGCTGAAGGTCAGCACCAGTCCAGCGCCGGCAAAACCCGCCGCCAAGGCCAGCGGCTGGATGCGCCTGAAGACCAACATGGCTCCAGCGGAGGCCAGGAAGGAGGGACTGAACAACAAGGCGGTCTCTGTGGAGATGCTGTCCCAGGAGGGGGCGGGACAGGAAGCGCGCAGGGGTCGGGAGCAGGGCGTGGTCTCCGGCACCAATCCCCTCCCCTCCGCAAGACGGACTCCTGCGACAGCGGCATCACCAAGAGTGAGCTGCGGATCGACCGGGCCGGAGAGGCCAGGACGCCCGTCTCCGTCACCCCGCTGCTCCACAGCCCCGCCCCCGGGGCAGTGGGGTCCCCGCACCCTTTCTGCCCCATCCCCGAGCAGGCCCTGCAGGCCGCCCTGCACGAGACCCGGCTGGAGCTGCGGGAGAACATACAGACCCTGGGGGGCCGTCTGGGCGCCCTGGAGACTCAGGTGGCCCAAATCATCAAACTATTGTCAGACAGGAAGCAGCCGGCGGCGGCCTCTGAGGCGCCGCCGGCTGCCGCCACACCCAAAACCAAAATCCAACGTCAGGACATTTTCACCGTCTCCAGGCCTGTTTCTCCAGACTCAGAGCGGGACGGGGGCCTCTGAGGGGACGCCAGCCAGCGGCGTGGATCAGAGCGGCGAACAGAGACGAGGGCGGAGCTTCGTGTCCGTCCGTGGAATCCTTCCTGATGTCGTCTATATGTGCAACCATGTAGCTGAAGACCGAGGGCGAAGTTGGAGAAGAGCACATTGAGTTTACTGACGGGGGCTTTGGCGGTAGCAGCAGCAGCGAGTCCACGAACGGACCCTGATCTTCCAAACTCCTGTGTTAATATTCCTGGCTGGAATCGTCCCTCTGACACCAAACCGGGCCCTCGGTCTGAGCCGGTTGGCAGCTACGCCTCTGGTCTCCACTGGCTTCTCCAACATTTGCACACGGATGCTCCCTCCACCCGGAGCCACAGGTTCTCTTGATTGTACATACCTCTCTATGCATGTCCAGCTGGATTCTGGCCTGCCAAAGAAACTCCTGGTTCTTGCCTGTATATTATGCAGTTGACTGCATGCAGATTGAGTTACAGAGTCGAGGTTTTATCGAGCTCCACTGTTGAAGGGAATATTTTTCATGGATGATTTCCTATGTGGACTTCAGGGTTTGCGTACTGGTAGCACTTCAAACACAAGAGTCGACCTGGCCGAGGGACAGTGCATGGCCTATTCAAGAAGCTGGCTCTCTTTTTTATCTTTATCTCATATTTGCCTCCACTTGAGGGTCTTTTCTGTTTTTATTTTATTGATCAGATCAGTCCTCCGTTAGATGTGCGGTGAACCCTCCTCCTCCTCGTGTCTATGCATCACTTGGCTGATAGAATATTCTGAGTAATTGTACCTCTCTTATCATTTCAATGAATGAGGGATTTTTCTATTTTTCCCTCTGCATGATGGAGGCAGCGCTCGCTGTCATGACGCGACGGTTGGCACGGTGACGCCTAATCCTGAGACCCAACCCGAACCGGCGAGTGGATTCAAATTCCAGCTGCTTTGACTCTGAGGAGCGTCATATTTTACAATATCAGTTTTGTAAACCTGCATGTAAGGAGTAGTTTTATGCTCCAGAGTGGGTGCGTTCACACACACACACACACACACACAGCAGATATGTTTGTCAGAGCAGCGAGACGGCGTCTCATGATGAATTTTACTCCTCAGTCAAGAGGTCTATTCAGGTTTTTTCCTGTTCCGAAATCTCTCTCTCTCATTTTCTTTGTCTCTCTCTCCCTAAAACCACAGAACAAAGATGCACAGAAGCCATCGTGGAAGCCTTTTATTCTATTGTTGAATAAAAAAGTCTTTTTTTAATGAAAACAAAACACTTTTTTTCTGTAGATTTTAGGAGGAAACCAAGTCTCACCCTCGAATGAACCATCCTGTACCTGTGAGGTGGTGGTGTGGAAGGAGAAGGGCAGCTTTGTAGCTTTGTTAGGGGCAGCTGATGGTGGCGGTTTGGAAACAGCACTTCCTGCGTTGGTTCTGACCCGTCTGTGGTGAGTTCTGACCCATATCAGTGCTGGGAAGTTTGGTCTGTTTTATTATTAGTTCCTGAAACTGAAACTGAGCCCAAATATACTAAAGAAATACAGCAAATTATTTTTTTAGCTCACACTTGTTTCATAAAACAATCTTCCTTCGACATGTTTACTATTTTTCTTTCTCAGAAATCAGATTTTTATTTTTATTTTCATTATTAGCGTGAACACTTGATATCTGGCTGTTTTGTTCTTCCGTACGATAAAACGTTCCCTGATCGACACGGCCAAACGTTCTAATGCAAACGTGGGGGGGGGGGGGGGTGACCTTGTGCAATAATGACGCGGTTTCAACGCTAACACGATCGTTGAAATCCGACAGAAATATATATTTTGTGAACAAATCTTTCAGATCAATGTCGCACTTTAATGTCGTAACTGGATTCTTTTATTTCATTTTCCACCCTTTAATTAGAAGGACAGGAGTCATAATGGTTCATCCCAACCCGCCGATATCGGCGTGACGCTTGAATGTGGGTAAATAATTGTGCATGAAAGTGAATCATTGAGAAAACAGAACTTGACTGATTCTATTGGAAAGTGATGACGTAACTTGGTCACGTGAGGTGAAGATTAATTCCACTGTCGCTTTAATTTATTCTCCTGAGAAACTTCCGTCGTGAAGGTTTTTCTGGTTTGTTTTTCTGTTTCTGTGCGTCTGCCTCATCTCCTCTGGGGGGTGCGGCCGGGGGCCGGGTTGTTAATATGTGTAGTTCCATCAACACGTAGAGAAAACACATATCTGATCATGTGATTGAAATCCTGCATGACTATGCAACATCCAGACACAGATTGTGATGGACTTTCCTTTCTCCATATCTGTAGTGTGAATAGAAGAGCATGAAGAGGCATTAATGCAAATATATTCTGTTTGTATTTGTAGATAACTGATCTTTTATTTATCTCCGACAACCAAAATGTGTCATCTTCAGACGAGGGGTTAAAGATTATTCGCGAAGCTGCAGAGGTGCTTGAAAGTTTGTGGATTCCCCGTTGAGCTTTGTTTCCATATTTCTGCATGAAAACGTAGGTAAAATAGCGATCGTTTTCCACCGTCGGGATCTTTTACCTGAGGTAACCTGAAACGTGTTGTCGACCGATTTGAAAACTGGACGACGTTTTACGTCACATTTGTAGCCTCTTAACGAACTTTCAAGCACAGTTGCTATTTAGGCGGCTGCCAAAATGAGGAACACATCTGACTTTTTATTTACTGCCTGATGTGTCAATCAGTCAGTGTGGAAGCCCTTGAGGGACATGTGTCAAAAAGGTTCAGAGTTCTCCTCAGTGACACTAAAGTCCCGCAGGCTTGAGAAGTTCAGGATCTGTTCTGATCTGGTAACGTGGACCCTCTAAATCCACTGGTGCGTCCAACTCGTCCCTTCTGTCAGTCTAACATTGACACTAATTAGCAGAGGAGCTAACGATACTCAAACACACCTGGAAACTAAACCAAAAATGATTTTATTGGACATAAAAATGAATAAAACTGTAATAGGACATAGAAACAGAAGCCACCTCCAGCAGGGGGCACTCGAAATGTGTTACGATCCCACTGAGGGATGTGGACATTTTAACAGAACGACGAGCCACATTTATTTTTGTAGTTCGATGCTTGCTAGCTGAAGACACAAGTTGAGCCATGAATGTATGACCCCGCCCCTCCACCAGCTGGTTGGACCCCCTCCTCTGCCTCCACCCCCACCATCACGCCTCCTCCACCCCCTCGGCGTGTGGATGATGCGGCCGCCGTGATGTGATGTGCTGGCTGACGAACGCCGCCTCGGCAGGGATGGACAGACAGTCTCGTTTATTCAAATTACCCTTTGATTCGATTTCTGCATATTGCGTTGAAGATAAAAGAGATGGAAACTCATTTCCCAGAGAGCGAGAGAATTCTTTATTGTTCTACTTTTCTCAGAAAATTGAGGTAACCTGCTGAATTTTCTCACCAGGATTAATTTTACATCAATCTAAGCTTCAGCTCAGTTTCGGGCACAAAGCTTCCGATGACTCAAATAAACAAGGCCTTTTCTTTTCTGCGCTTGAATGTCATCAATTTCTACTGTTTTGCAGCTACACTGACTTGTCTTGGTTTACAGTTACACACTCGACTGTAGTCTCACAAAAATAAACAGTCGTCTGGGATGATTCTGGACTTCCTGTCTTTGTTTAGGAATCTTCTTCAGTCCGAAGAATGAAGTGTATTTAACTGGTAATAAACCTTTATCATTAAATTGAATTTGAATCCTCTGTTATCCTGCCGGCCAGTTTAAAAAAAAATAAAAAGGCTTTAGCATCATTAAGATTTGCCTTCATCCAGTTTAGATAAAACATTTTTCGACTGGTGGAATGAAAAAAATGGATTTTTTCCTCACTCTTGCCCTCAGGGCCTGCTATCTGTAGATTGGGTTCTGGACAGTTAAGGGCAAAAATGTGTTTTACTTCCATTGCGTCATCAATCAGTAGCAAATGTATCAAACTCCACCAGAGGACAGGCTGAAACACTTGAGACGGGTCTGTAATTTAAGGCCACAACAGTTTAAGCTACAGGAACAACAAACTGCGACATCGATCTGCCTTGCAAACATTAAACATCCATCTTCCTTTCCATCTAAACTCGCCATAATTTTCAGACTGATGATGGAACTCGTTGATTAAACAAAAGAAACGTTTTAGTGGTAGTGATTTTTTCCCCTAAAGTGTGTGAAACTGGGTACAAAAATGGAAAAGAATACGCCAGATTCTATCAGTACAAGGAAAATATCCGCTCAAAATCGAATAATAAATATTTCAAGTCACGTGACGTGGAAGTATTCGCCCGTAGTTTACGGCGGCGCGCGCAGAACTAACCGTGGGCGGGTAACACATGTTTCTTGCTAGTTTTATCAATGTTGGTATTACTCGGGAAAACGGAGGTGAATTAAGGGACCTGGTACTTATGGTGCCGAGGCAGATAGAAACGACAGTTCTGCCCCAGTTCTGGAGCAGCCAGTGACGCTAACGTTAGCATTAGCACTGTTGACGTCATTGCTCCGTCCCGACCTGTTCGGGGACTGCCGAGAATAAACCCAGGCGTTGTTTTAATCAAGCGTTTCTTTGTCTAAATACGACTTTGGCGGCTCACTACTTTCACACGAACTGTACAAAACGAACAACTATGGATTAATGCGCAGGTACATTTCTTGATGTTTGGACTATTTCAGGAGCTTCAGTCACCTGAGCTCAAGATCACGTGGGACAGTCTTTACATTAAGGTAAGTAAACGTTTCGCGCTTCGTGTCTAATTAGGTAACAAACGCCGCTTTATCAAGTCCAGCCGTCGTAAAGTTGCTTCAATGGTCGTTTGCCTTTGATTTGTGATAACTTTGTCAGTTTTTATTCCTAATTGTCCTCCGAACCTCACAATTCCCTGTTGTGGTTGGTACATTAACACTAATACAATCGATCTATCTACAATATATAAAGTATTTTTAAGCTAATTCTGCAGTAGCTGTGGTGTGGTCGTGACCACATGATCATTGGTTCCAAATCTTTAAATTAGGACAGCAGTCTATCATTACACAGTCTATATTATACTATACAGTCTATCATTAGATACAAGTCACTGTTCCTGTAAACATTGTTACATTTCAGTTAAATCATCTGACTTTAGACTTCGGTAAAATCCCTTTAACCAGCAGGACTGGCTTGATTGGGAGGACTTCCTGGATTCATTTGTGGGTCAATAAAACCCAGATGAGGGCAGTGAGTGAACTTTACCAGAACATTTGGCTTTTCCTTCCTTTTTAACTCCAGCTGTCCAAATGGAAACTCCCTCATTCATTCCCCTCACCTTTTTCTGGTTCCTGTGAGCAGAATTAATAATATTGGCTCCTGGCTGCTGCTCTGTAAGAGGATCAATCTAATGTGCAATAATCCACAATCCCCGTTTAACACCTCAGAATCTCGTTAAGGATCTTTGACAGTTTAGAATCATCGCTTTCTTCTTTCTTTATCCGTCGGCATTTCTGTTCATTACCGTGTAACCGGTCCCACCGGGCCCTCCTCTGACACCGCACCTATGGGCTCAAATCTCTGCAGCCAATTACGGCTCAGCGGAATCATCACGGTTGGTTTTTCCAGAGGATGACGAGAGCAGTTGGTTACAGGAAGTAGAGGAGAAATGAGCCTGTGGAGAGCATCCGGCACACCTGCAGCTTCACCAGGACGCTCATCTCCATTAGCGGGAGCACGTCCTGACAGCGAGCGTAAACTGGCATCCGTCAACTGGGAATGGAGCCGCCGATTCGCTCCCAAAACAGTTTTAATTGCTGCTGCCGAGGTGTTTTATCGAAATGCAGCTTCAAGTCAAGCTGCTTTTGAAGCTCATTTCCATCACAATTGGCTTATTTTACTGTCAGTCAAGTTTCTTTTTCTACCTTCAACTTTCTGCTCTTCTTGGGTAAAATAACTGAATAAAATACTCATAAAACAATACTAGAAGACAGTTATCTTTAAAGATAATTGAAATAATTTCATATGAAACTACAACAATAAAATAAATGCTTCTCTTTAATCAAAGTTTCAGTGTAAACTAAAAAGAACGATGTTCTACTGGACTTTTGTCCGCATTAATTTTACTTGTGATCATCTATCAGTGATTTAATGATATAAATTATTGTAGATGTGGTTTTAGAAGCATCAAAGCAGTAGAATACAATTAAATAAAAGGATGCAATCAGAATATAAGTTTAAGAGTTGAGAGCAGACGGTAATCGGATCATTATTCTGCTTTTATATAATCTAATCTAATCTGTTATCTCATCGAATTTAGCTCATTGGCCTCAGTTTGTGGTGTATTTTCATTTTAAATTGAATTCATCTGGATCTTTAACATTTTACACAATGACACAGCTCTACTAATAAAAAATGATTATATGGCGTATTAAATGTTCAGAGCTGAAATCTGCTCCTCACTGTGTGTAAAGATCTAATTATCCTGTTGAAGATCAAATCTGTGAGATCAGGAAGATTGAAGCCTTAATAGAAAATCTCTGAGTGGTTCCTCAAAGACTCGTTGAATTGGACAGTTAAGAGGCGTGTGTGTGTGCGTGTGTGTGTGTGTGTGTGCGTGTGTGCGTGTGTGTGTGTAACAGGGATCTATCTTTAGCGTCGTCTCGTGTCGCTCCTCCGGTCCTACAGACGAGCAGCTTCCTGTTTTTCTTCATTTTGAACACGTGTCTTCACTTCTGAACCAAACGTTGGAGGTCAGATGAAAGGTTAAAGGTTAAAGTTCAGGTTAAAGTGATTTTAACTGCCACGTTGCAGCCAGCATCTGATATTGTGATATTGTCCTCCATGTCGCAGCTGAAGACTTCCGAAAACACTCCTGCGTCATAATGAGGCAGCAGCACCGTGACCTCCTGTTGCTGCCGTGGCCTTTCTCCAGTCTCCTGCTGAGGAGGTGGGCGTGCTGGGGGCCGCCGCTGGGGCCGCCGCCACCGCTGGGGCCGCCGGGGCCGCCGGGGCCGCCGGGCCTGGGGCCGGGATGAGTGGCTGACGGGTCTGAACATGTGACGCCTGCCAAATCCTGCCCACTTTTAAATGTTTCACATTAAATGTCAACACAATGCTAACAGAATAGCAGAGCGCTGCCGTTGGAAGCGCTTGAGCGGAGGAGGAGAGACCAGGAAGGGTGATGTTTGGAGTTTATTAGCCGCCGTGGGTTAGCGTGACCTTTCTGTAACGAGCCGAGAGTGAACGTGAGGATGTCGCGTCTCTGCGTGATCACATTCTCTTGCAGATCTGCGGTTAATTTTCCCTTTAATCAGCGGGAAGTCTCGTCTCTGCCCTTAATGCCTCCTGCCTGCGCTCACGTTGAAGGAATAAAACCATCTAACGCTCCAAACTGACCCTTCAGAAGTAACTAAAGTCTTCTAAATGTTTGCTTTCCCCTGAGACTCGACCCCCCCCGGCCTCCTGGAGGAGGGGAATCGGGTCAGAAACCTGCATTGATGGCTTCTCTGCCTCTGTAGCTCCCCTGACAGAGCTGCTGGAGCTCCCCAACGCCGTCCTCCCGCTGCAGCCCGAGGAAGCCCTCCTGTCGGGAACGATTAGCAGCACGCGAGTCATTAGGGAGGCGCTGCTGTCACGGCTGCTGAAGATATCAGAGCTCTCGGGAGACGCCGAAGTCTAGACGGCGCCGCTCTCCCGTTTAACCTCGGGCTTCACCTTCACGCGCCTCCTCCATGCTAGCTGCTGTCAACAGGATGCTGCAGGTTTGGCTCTTTCAAACAGGTCAGCGGAGACCAGAGACGTCCTGGACCGGCTCACCTGAACGCCGTTTAACCAGGTTAGCTGCTGCAAATGGAGCAGAATCAATGGGCGCTGGTGATTAGCGGTGCTCAGGGGGCCGCGGCGACGCTGCGCCGTGGCTCACGTCAGGGGGGGAAGGTCGAACGGCTCTGGTTCCTCACGCGTGTCCAGAAACAAGAGAAAGCCACCGATGTGTCTGAGTTTAATGAGATGAAGCGCCTACACAAATACATTCACGCTATTTTTAAACAGTTTTTATTATTGAAAAGGTTAAAAATGGGTTCAAATGTAACGACGACGCGCTCG
Organism: Takifugu flavidus; assembly: GCF_003711565.1. NCBI lineage: Eukaryota > Metazoa > Chordata > Actinopteri > Tetraodontiformes > Tetraodontidae > Takifugu > Takifugu flavidus. The sequence continues at coordinate 12,577,672 of NC_079535.1, forward strand.
TTATTAACGTTAGTTTTTGATTTTCCCGTCCTCAGGATCGTTGAAAGCGCCGCTCAGAGCTGAGGCGTCACACTGAGGTGATGCACTCGGTGGTGCTGGTCACACACACGCTGCAGTCGCACCGCAGGGCCACGGGGTAGGAGTAGGCCGGGTCCACGTCCGGCAGGCAGCCCGGCAGGCTCACCGTCACCACACGGCTCCGGTTATAGGTGCAGACCCGCTGGTAAGTGTCCACAAAGGGGGGGTCCAGGACGGGTTTCTACAAGCCAAACAGGTGTGAGAATCCTGAACTCTCTCTCTGACACACACACACACACACACACACACTCTGCACTCACCTCCCAGGTCTCACAGCGCCCCCAGCAGGCATCGGTAGTGATGTGCAGCGCCCCACAGCCGGGCTTTCTGGCCAGAAAGGTGAACTCTCGCACGGCACAGCCGACGAAGCGGTGCAGGTTCACCGCTGGCGTCTGGCGGGCGGAGAGTGTCGGCGAGGAGAACCAGAGAAGAAGAAGCAACGGGAGCAGCAGGTCTGACCTCCTGGCGGGGAAAGAGACAGCGTTTGATTGTTGCAGCTAAAATACTTTCAAGCTGCAGACAGATTGTAAAACCAGGAGAGTTTAAACATCTAAACATCACGAAGCCGCTGCACGAGATTCAAACCTCCTCACGTTTTGGGAAGCGATGAACGTTTACTCACCACAGTTGCTGCTTCTGCCGCAGGATCATTTTCTCTGTGCCGCTGTGACGCACACACACACTGAAACACACACACCTGACGCCCACCTGCCCTGAAAGTTCTCCCTCGCTGGCGTGGAACAGGCCTTTTATGGCCGTGCGTCCTGCCTGTCTGATCCTCCCCGGAGGCCCTTCGGCTCCACCACCAGCCCGTTCCCAGTCCATTAGCTTGATTAAAGGTGGGAACCTCTTCCCTTTTGTTCGCAGCCGTCCACATGGAAGAGGAGCGCGGCGTCTGTGTCACTGATCTGAGCTCTGCTCGCTGCCCCGGTGTCAGACCGCGTCGTGTCCTCACACGCCGGCTCTGATGACTTCACCTCCGCACTTTCTCTGCTGCTGCTTGTTCTCGGGGGGAAATTCTGCTGAAATCATCCAGGGATCCGCTCCAGATCGGAACTTCCTGGGAGCTACTTCCCCATCGCGCTGCTGTCAGGACGATTCTGCTCAGAGTTTAAACACGCATGCAAGCGGAACAAAGTTTACGCAGCACACAGCGTTTTCCTCGGATATTAGTGGGAAAATAGATTTGATCTGTATTGAATATATGTTTAAAACAAAAACGGACCTTCCTGTAACATATTTTCTGAAATAACAGCTTTTTGCTTGGCAACAGTCTGAGCTCATTAAGTCTGTCGATCTTCCAGCGGGATTGTTGTGACGGATCGCCGGCGTCTAATTAACCTGAGTGAGTCTAACGACCAAAGCTCTCGTTTGATTCCTGAAGCTTGTTGATGTGTGGAACCAGTTTGATCCAGTCCTGAAAGGACGGATGACAGCAAAGCTTGTTTTTGATCCAGCTGCAGAACCAGAACAACACTGGTCTTAGAGTTTGTCAATGAATGCCCAACTTTTAATGATTTAAAATATTAAAAATCCCGAGCGGTGTAATATGGTGTGCGTGCGTGTGTGTCACTCTCATCCCAGAGGCTCTGCAGCCGCAGCCTGGTGCTGTGCTGCCCTCTGCTGGTCTTCGGTGGTATTGCCCGATTACCTGATCGTGCTGGACTGGCTCCTAATCAATGTTGGTGTCGGCTGGACTCACCAGCGCCCCTCTGGCTGGTTCAGATAGTTCAGAGAGGAGAGGCAGCTGCACTGACCTTTGACCTCTACCTCTACTCGTTTCATCACATGGGGCAGGTTTATTTTCAACAACTCTATTGTCATTCTGTTCTTTCCTGTATTCATTTAGTCTCGAGTCTTTTCGTGGTAGGTCGACATCGGTGTCGTCTATCTGCCGCCGCCCTTTAGGCAGGTGACCGTTGTTATGTTGCAGCCATGTTGATCTCTAGCTGCTGTCTATATTTAGGTATTCAGGCAGTTTCACTGGAGCCCCCCCCCCCCCCCCCCCTCCCGGTATGGCTCTGGCTTCTCCGGTGTCAGACCCGGTCTGTTCTGGAACTGTGCGGACGGCAGATCTGTCGCCCTGCGCTCGTGTTTCAGCTCCAGCGGCGACGCCTCAGCGCTCCTCAGACCCGTTGCTCCGCTCAGGAGGTCCGTGTTGCTGCCGGTACCTGCGGGGGGGGGGGGTCCTGCACCACCACCTGAAACACACTCCGCATGTAAGTCCCACTTCTCTGTTTCACGTGTTCTCGTCGTACCTGTTTCCCAGCACGTGCGCTGAAGGTTGCGGGCCGTTGCCTCGGCGCTGCGGCTGTAATTAGTGTGGGGATCTCTCATTTTACACTGGTGTGAAACCGTGCGCGTCGTGCACTTTGTTCCAAAGTCCTCTGGTTCCTCAAGGACTCTCAACACGCCGGCGATGAGGTGAAACGTTCCTGTCCTGCTGCTATTTTTGGTGCTGACGGTTTAATGTGACACTGAGGAGCGCGCACGGCGTAGCGCTTCGAAATACACACACACGTATTTACGAGACTGGGGAGGAAAAACAGTGTGTCCACGAACTTCTGTCCAACTTTGATTTCTCCTCACAGTTTATTTGCATTATTTGATGTCCTGAACTTTTCATCTTCTTCATCTGAACCCAGAACAATATGAGCTGCTCGGGTGGTTCTGGCTGCGGTTCCTGCCTTTCTGAGCAGAGGTTTTATGTGTTTGACCCAGTCTTGTTAAGGGGGGGGGTGCAGATAGGTGGATTTCATGTAATCAGAAGCAGAACTGAAGCTCTTGGACCCGGCTCCGTTTCCAGTTTACATCAGATTATCTGGTTTTGTGCACGTGCACGTGCACATCTGTGAGGCCCTGGAATTAAACATCAGTGTGTCCATTCAGCCCATCTGTGCAGTCATTCTGTCTAATTAGGCTGGAACTGCTCAGAAGCTCAAACCCATGTGTTAAACCCCTGATGGTGTCCCTGCTGGTCGTCTCCATGACGCCCGATGACCCCCCCCCCACTGAACAACTTGAGCCACCAAAGTGGATGAACGCAGCAGAAATGTGTTTACAGTGAGGTTTGACACAGTGAATCTCTCTGACAGAGTTAAACCTCTCACACCTTTGCTGTGTCTTGATTCCTCACTGACGTGTGTGTGTGTGTGTGTGTGTGTGTGTGTGTGTGTGTGTGTGTGTGGTGGTTAGACAGGATAATCCTTTTGTTTACCTCTGACTCATGTTATGTCAGACTGTGCAGCAGTGAAACTTATTGTCTTTTGCTCATAATGAAGTTTGAGACTGCTATTCTGGGTGTTTCATATTTGGCTCCTGCCCCCCCCCCCCCCCCCTTCTCCTCCCCCCACCTCCCCCAGTTCCTCGCTCTGCAGCTGACATGAAGCTTTAGGATAGCTCAGATGCCGTGCTATAGTTGTCTCCCCCCCAAACAGACACCCACACACACACACACACACCCACACACACACACACACACACACACACGCTGCCTCTTAAACACGCTGCATGTGTTAACTGCTGCAGAAACGCAGCAGCAGCACATGACCAACCTTTAAAAAGAGGAGGTTCTCCACAATGTCACGCCTTTGTTTTGATGAACAGCTGGTTGGGCAACTTCAGCCTTCTTTTTTCAGCAGGAATCAAACAACTCGTTTCCACTTCAGCCTCTAAAGTCAGGAGAAAACGTCCATTATATATGTTTAACGTCATATATGTTTAACGTACGCTGCAGATGAAGCTGAAACCAGCGGCCGTCTCCAGAGGCTGGTGTGTGTTTATGGTGCGTCTTTGACCCTTTTAGCCTGATGAACATGTGCATTGGCTCGACCCCTTACAGGCCGTTAACCCCTAACAAACGCTGAGACGTGGTCTTGGCCTGGTTTGGCTGCGCCCACCTGTCCGTTCTCCTGAACTGTCGCTCAGCAGATAAAAACACCGGGTCAAATCTGAACCGCCGTCCTCTCTTTCCTCTGGTTGGTTCCAGCGAGGGATTAAGTCAGCATCTAAATGTCAGATGTTTTTCTCTGTTCATTCCTCCGTGTCCTCGGGTGAGACAGAACTAGGCAAGTCCAACACCCACCTGTCCAACAAGAACTGACGGATGCATCCGCGATCTCAAAGCTCTGAAAGATCTGATCTGATCTGAGTGTTAAAGGTTGACAGGAAGTTCAGACATTCCATAGTCGTACATCAGAAACTCCCACATAAATTAGCCTCGACGCCTTTTAAACGTGTCTCTCTTTGTTCTTCCACAGCGGGATCATGCTAACGGGAGGTTACGGATGAGAAGACATGTCGTCTGACTTCTACTCCCGAGATGAGGTGGTGGACAGAGGGTCCGTCCCTCTGGACATTGACGACGTCCACATGCTGCTGCAGGGTCAGTCTGCGTCCCGCGTGGACCTGCTCAGAACCAGTATCTGCTCACAGTGAGGAGCATCTGAGGTCCTGTTTGGACGTGCATGTGTTCATGCGTTATGCTGGAGCAGCGAGAACGTGTGCGTCCACATTTGATCGGTGTTATTTAAGATAAATGGATCATCAAGAGTGATATCACAAAGGCTTCACTGGTCTACGTGGGGTTAATTTAGGAGAGCCAAGAATCAAATTTCAGGTTTTGACATTTGGAGGGAAAAACAAAACCTGCCTAGTCAGCATGAAGGAGGGTGTTGCAGGCTGTGTCTGGGCAGGCCTGGAGCCTCTGCTGCAGGTTAAAGGGAGCCAGGCTGATCTCCACGTCCCTGCAGGCTGGAGCTCCCTTGGACCTGCTGCGACGGGGAAAACTGGGCCGGTTTGATAGAAACCTTAGATTTGCACTTGATCTGCCTCAGAGCTTTTGCCTGATCATGGGTGAGTTTCTGTGACTTTTCTTGACTGACGTAAACTATAAACAGGATTAGTGATTAGCGTTGAAAGGGTCATCGGGTGTTTGAAAACCTCCCGGGTGTTTGTTAGCTGATACCAGATTAATTATAATAGCATGAGTCAGTAAACGACCTTCCTGTGATTCTAATTATACTGCAAGTCAAGGAAAAGAGCTTCCCTTCAACACATGGAGACAGAAAGTGCAGCTCTGAAGATCACTCCTTTAGATTTGAGATTAGATTTGTTAATTCAAAGTGGAGAGCAGCTTCTTCTTGACCTTTATGTACTGACCTGCAGTCAGAGATGAGGAGCTGGACGCTGTGGTGGTCAGAGATGGAGATGATGTGAGTCAGGTTATTACGGGAATAATTCAGAGCTCATGGAGGACTTGGTTCAGCAGAAGACCCTTCATTCAGTCTCTGACCTGAAGGACTTTGTAGAACTTCATTATGGTGAGTTATTGTTGTGGTAGCTGTGTCAACCTGAGACGACGCTCGTCTGACCTTTAAAATGGTTTAATGACTCAGTTTAATAATATTGTGGTTCGAGCTGCAGGATCCATCAAGATCAACAGTTTTGATTCAACGGTGAGAAGAACCGACGACCAATCTTAGTCTCAGACTCATCAGATTCTTCTAAAAACGTAATAGAAATATCAACAATGATCTAATTCCATCTTGGGCGACCTTCCAGAATTGTTCCGTCTGCAAGTATAAATAGTTTTTGCTGGATTTGTGCCAGCAGGCTGATCCATTAATGTAGAGGAACACCGAAGCGCTTCTGAAACGTGTTGACAAAGTGCTGCTGGTGCCTTTGTAGAACAGGAGTCGACGCAAACGTTGGTGTTGGTCAGTGGCGCAGAGCCTTCACTGACTGGCTGCTGACCGTATCGAGCGTTGGAGCCTTCATTGACTGGCTGCTGACCGTATCGAGCGTTAGAGTCTTCGTTCACTGGCTGCTGACTGTATCGAGCGTTGGAGCCTTCGTTCACCGTATCGAGCGTTGGAGCCTTCATTCACCGTATCGAGCGTTGGAGCCTTCGTTCACCGTATCGAGCGTTGGAGCCTTCGTTCACCGTATCGAGCGTTGGAACCTTCATTCACCGTATCGAGCGTTTGATCTAGCGAGCACTCACGAGGATCCTCCTTCTCCCTCAACAGTGGAACAAGAACAGATTCAGAAGAAGACCTTCACCAACTGGGTCAACGCTCAGCTGGCAAAGGTGAGACCGGAGGGTGTTGGGATGTGCACGCTCACGCACGCTCACGCACGCTCGCTCACGCACGCTCGGCCCTGGTTCTGACTCTCTGCAGGTCCATTCAAGCAACACATATTAGGACAGTTTGAAAGACAGTTTCATTCTGAGGGGAATTTTAAATTTCTGGATAAGAGTTAGGAGACCCCACAGGAGGTGGAGGGGCTCCAGAGGTGGGACATAAGTATGGAGAGGGTCAGAGAACCTCCCCTGCCCCCCCCACGACTGACCCAACAGCAGTCGGAGCTCAGAGATGATCCTTAGCTTCACCCTCACAGCAGAAGTTTGATCCATAAACCTCACCGAGCTGGTATCAGTGAGGTTTTGCTCAAAACGAGACTCTTATTTGTTGGTAAGACAACTAAGGATTTAATAACATTTGTCATTTTTATTGGTCCTTAATAATCAAGCAATAGGAATTAAAGGGCAGCACACGTCACGCCATTTTTAGGATATTTATATCTATAAATGCCTTAATTGTACTAAAATAATTATTTCAAATGTCAGAAAGTTAAAGGAACCAACAAGCTGTAAATGAAGGGAGAGAAATCAGAGTAAAGATGAATTTAAATCTGTCCCAGCGAAGTTAAAGTGGTTCCAGTTTTGCTTTGGGAAACATTCCCTTCATCCTGAATGTTGTTTTAAATCGGAGCTCCGAACTTTTACTGGCTTCCGATGTCACGCGGCAACGATGATGTGTGATGTTGCTAATGTTAACGAGCATCGCCCTGACGTGACGTGTGTCTGAACTGTCTCCTGCCAGAATCCACGTCGCCGCCTCCTTAATTCCAGTTATGAATCCGCTGGTTGTTCCAGAGAAACAGCTCATTGTGGGAAATGTTAATTCCAAATTTTCACATCCCGTCATGAAGCCTGTGAATAGTTTTACGTCAAAAAAATAAACAAGAGTTCAATTTTATTTGTTCTCTATTCAACCGATGTTGACAGAGGAGGCCGCCATGCATGATCCTGGACCTGTTCCAGGACTTCCGGGATGGCTCCAGACTGTTGGACCTGCTGGAGGTGATGAGCGGCCAGCGCCTGGTGAGTTCTCCGCACGTTGTCCCACCAGCGGATGGTTTCATGACCCCACCCCCCCACCCACCCCCCCCGACATTGTGTTGGCAGAGCCGTGAGAGAGGCCGCGGAATGTTTCAGCACAGGAGCAACATTGAGAAGGCCCTCAGCTTCCTGAAGGCCAAATCCGTACGTGACTTCCACCAGCGCCGCAACCACAAAGATGATCCCATCCTCCGCGCCACACGCTCACCTCACTTCCTGTTTTGTTCTCCAGATCAAACTCGTCAACATAAACATTCCTGATATCATTGATGGGAAGCCGTCCATCATCCTGGGCCTCATATGGACAATCATTCTCCAGTATCACGTGAGTTTGAAGGCTTCACACCTTCGTTGCTCCTCTCCGTTCACATTAACCTGATGGGTGGAGGTGAGGAAGCGTGTCTGGGTCTTTCCCATCAGAGCTGCTCCAGATGTTGAACAGAACTCTTGTTTCTTCTCAGATCGAGGAGCTGGCCAGCAGCCTCTCCTTCAGCTCCCGTCAGTCCTCCATGGAGTCTCTGGCCAGTCTGGACTCGCGCTCCACGCTGTCCAGCCGCTCGGCCAGCAGCAGTCCCGTCCCCCCGAGGGGATCGCCGCTGCATCGCCGGTTCAGAGTCTCGGCCAAGAAAGCCCTGCTGCTGTGGGTCCGGGAGCAGTGCCACAGGTAGGCGGACGCTGAGCGGCGGCGAGGCCAGTCGGCCGCGTTTCCGTGTTAAACCCTCTCCCGTTTCCTCCAGAGCCGGCTGCACGTTAAACGTGAAGGATTTTAAAACCAGCTGGAGGAGCGGCGTGGTCTTCCTCGCCATCCTGTATGCACTGCGGCCCGATGTGGTGGACCTGTCCAAAGCCCGAACCAGAAGCAACAGGCAGAACCTGGAGGAGGCCTTCCGGGTCGCTGAGAGCGAGCTGAGGATCCCCAAACTCCTGGACCCCGACGGTGAGTCCACCAGCAGCTCTACTAGCATACACACGCCTTTGGTGTTCCTCAGGGCCCCTAAAACACACACTTTTACCACGTTTACCACTTTTCCACCTCTGAAGAACTCAACAAAATCAGAACCGGGACCTTAACCTCGGCAGGAAGCCGTAACCTATTGATATATAGAGCAACAGGTGTGACAACGTGAGAGCAACAGAAACAGGAAGTGTCTCAAAGTCCCAGAGCGTGACAGCGATGATGATGATGATGATGATGATGATGGGTTTCAGGTTGGATGACTTTATTAGTCACTCCTAATTAGTCTGCTCCATTTGCGCCTCGCTTCATGAAAGCTGGCTCTGTGTTTTCGTCCTTTCCGTGTCGGGTGGCAGGGTTGGAATGGCTGCGATGTGCATGTGAAGGAGTGCGGCCGTGACGGAGCCGTGCCCAGCCCGCCTGAGGGCGCGCGGCATGACGATCCCGGTCTGCTGACTCACTCGCTGCTTGTTTTCTCAGCCGTACATAAAACCTCCGCTTGTTTCTCTCTGCTCCGTCAGTTCACGAGCAGACAGAAACGTTCCGTCTCCGTTCGCGAGTCTTGAAAAACCCACCTGCCGACGGTGGAACTGTAGTTGTTGAGAGGCGTCATGGAGGATTGTGATGTGGATGCAGATGTGGACGTTCGGGATCCGGACGAGAAGTCCATCATGACCTACGTGGCTCAGTTCCTGCAGTACTCCAAGGACCTGCCGGTGGCCGAGGAGGACGTCCAGGTCTGTAGCGTCCTCAACATTTATTTTCTTACGTGACAAACGTAGTTTTGACTCTCCAGGTGATGCAGCTGATGGTTTTCAGCGAAGGTGCCACAGTTGGCGGCAGCTTGTTGCTGCTGCAGCTTTTCACAGAAGCTCAGACACACGTTGCACGATGAATCTGGATTCCAGTCTGTACTGTGGAAGTGTGCTACGAGGCAGCTTATTAGCTGTTCTCTGTCAGTGTTCGGGAAGGTTAATTAAGACGGATGAGCAATGATTTATAGTCACAACTCTATCAGATCAACCTTAACACTCGGTGTGTAGCCTGCTGCAGGTTCTCTGTGTTTTCTGCTTCTGTCTCTGTTAGATGGACTCTGACTGATGCTGAGGTCTGTGTGTGTGTGTGTGTGTGTGTGTGTGAACTGCTGTTTCCTCAACCTCCTCTTTCTCATAGACTCAGTACCTGACTCTCCCTAAAAGTCCTTCTCCTGTCAGTCTTCCTCTTCACTACACTCCTGCTGTCTCTGCTTCACCTCTGCGACAGGTAACCTCCACCTGACCTTGACCAGGCCGTGAACACTAAAGATCTAACCTGCATGATTAAGAACACATTATTTTACTTATTTCCGTTATTTCCTGATGTTTACATAGTGTGTTTTCCTTGGAGCCACCAGGACAAATGACATTTTCTCTGGTCGTGAACGCAAACCAGTATTGAAAAAGGGATTTTGTTTGCGGAGCCGCGCAGCAGCATCAGTTCTCCCTCACTCAGTGGACAGATCACCTCTCTGTTGCAGACAGGACCAATTTTCTAGCGTGAAACTTGCATGACCTGTTTTTGTCTTCTGGGCAACAGTCAGAAAGAGGCTGTTTAGGTAATAGTACCCCCCCCCCTCAGCTCGGAGATATCCGTGTGGAAATCGATCTGATTTATCATCCATCTGAAAGCAGCTCTGCATATAATGACCTCATGTGGTAAAAAAGTGTTGCAGACAAATGATCTATTTTTAATAATAGCTCGATAGCACGATAGAAGTGTCTCATGACTCGTCAGTGCCTCCTGGCGTCATTTTTAAATAATAGGGCAGCTTGTTTGCATAAACGTACCGGTTCTCAACTTGTTTCGACCTTCAGTTGACACAAACGCTTTTTAAAACCATTTCCTCTGCTGATGGAAGCAAATTCTTTGATGCTGTTATTCAATTATGTCGGAATCAAGTTTATCTCCGACGTTGATGCAGGTAGATGAGCTTCAGCTCGACAACATGAAGATGCTTCAGCGTCTCGTGCGCTCATGTGTAATAAACATCGGCTCGTTCATTTTTGGTTGGGCAGGCGTCTCCGGACCAAAAGGTGAAGGAGGTGACCTGCTGGCTCCTGCAGGCGCTGGATGAGCTGCTGGAGGGATGGGACTCAACGGAGGGGGAGAGCTACGCTGAGAGATACCACGTACGAGTCCGGCTGGATCACAACGCTTTCAAATCTGAGCTGTTTCCATCAGGTCACGCTGTGTCTCACCTCTCTGACACCCCCAGGTATTTCACACCTTCGTGGTGTCGTTCAGCGAGCAGCGGCGCTCCATCATCCCTCTGCTGACGGCCACGCGGCGAAGCCCCAACCCGAGTAGAGAGCAGCGAGCTCTCAGGGAGGCCTGGGACGCACTCGCCGAGAAGGTTTCTCTCGCTTGTTTGCACAGAACTTGAAAACTTCATCTTTTTTTTTCATGTTTTTGGCCCAAATAGTTGTAAAATGATATTCTCCGATTCAGGTTTTTCTGTCTTCCATATTAACGCTTTTTTGTTTAACGTTTAATTTAAGATATGTTGTCTTTGTTCATCAGCTTCGCGACTATAGAATCCAGTTGGACACGAGTCTTCCGGCCCCCTTGGACGCAGTGGCCCGCTGGCTGCTGAAGACAGAGGGCGCTCTTGGCGAGGAAGAGACGGAGCCTCAGGACCACGGCCGAGCTGCAGACGACGCCAAGGAGAAGCAGGAACTGCTGAAAGTGAGTTTGGTCATCAGCAACACTGGAGGAGGTTGTTCAGGTCTTTTTACTGAATCATGAGCTGTTGCTGAAGGTTTGTCTGGAGGAGATGCCTCAGCACCTGAAGACCTTCCAGTCCTTCCAGAACACGGACCACGATGGAAACATGATGGTTCCCAGCGACAAGCTGGATGAATTAAAGAGAAGGTGAGGCCATGGAGATGGGAGATAATGCTGTTGAGGGACTCCTGATCCAGAGTCTTCTACAGCGTTTCCTGTTCACTTGTGTTGTTGCTAGTTGGTGCTTTTATGTGCTGCCAGTAGCGGGTGGGTTTGTGTCCTGGTGGAAGATATTTTTGTACCAGATGAGAGGATTCTTTTGAGATTTGATGACATATTTAAATGCAAGTTTATAATGATGGCTGAGAAGTCCTTCCTGTGAATCAGGAATCATCTCACCGGTTTTTGGTGTCCAGGTTCACCAGTGTCAGAGTGTCTGCTAAATACCACGGCATTAAGCTGGAGTACAGGGAGCTCCGGCACACGGCTCTGGATCTGTTGGGGCAGATCCGGAACAAGCTGCAGGTTTGGAAGAGACCTTACGTCGCACCAGAAGCTGTGCGGGTGCTCCTGCAAGAATGGCATGTAAGTGGCCCCGCTGATGCTGCAGGCCTCGCTCGGCTTCATCTTTTTAATGTGTAAATATACTTTTGAACGCAGGAGTGTGTGAACACGCGGCAACTCCCGTCCATGTTGGAATCAACCCTTCATAAGCTGAAGCAGGTCTCTGAGAAGTATTCCAGCAAATCTGCTCTGGGTACGTTCCTGTGGCAGCATGTGCAGCACCAACCCTTAAAACTGTTGAACTGGACGGTGTCTCCTGGGGACACGCTTGTTTCCCCTCACTCGCAGTGAGACACACGTGCACCTTTGAATTCTCGTGCGTGTTTCTCAGCTGCAGATTACCCCCACGTCAGTCAGCAGGTCAAGCAGCTGGAGGAGGACGGCGCTGCGGCTCTGGCAGGGGTGGCTACAGCAAAGAGCATCATGGGACGCGTCCTGTCCGCCTGGGAGTCCTACGGCGACTGTCTGAGCTCGCTGCAGGCGTGGCTGGAGCAGAATTCCGTCCGACTGAGCCACGGACACAGAGCAGAGGTATTAGAAAGGCTCGGTGAACGATCACAATTACCGCCAACCGCCACTGATCTTTGTTCTTTTAGGTGACAGCAGAGTGTTTGGCTGAGTGGGAGTCACGGAGGGCCCGGTTGACTGAGGCAGGGACCTTCCTGATGGAGTTCACTGACCCTCAGACCAGCAGGATCCTGGAGGAGGAGCTGCGTCGATTCCACCTGCGCTGGACGGAGTTCACCAGGACAAATTCGTTTGTATGTCAACGCTAATGTTGAGAAGCAGAGTTCAGGGAGTGCGATGAGGGTCGAAGTCACAAGGATCCAAAATAGAACGTTTTATTTTATCATTATTCCCTCGTCCTTGCAGAGTTCTGATATCTCACTCATATTTTTAAAGCATATGAACGTTGTTTTGCTCCTCAGTGACTCACCACAGCAGAGTTCTTTGTTAGCTTAAAGCATCAGGTTTTTTGGAATTTGAACTGGATTTGTGTTTTGTTTGACTCTGAGAGGTTAAGGAGTGTCTTTATGCTTTCAGCCGTACTCCTCCTTTTCTTTTTTGTGTTGAGGTTATTAGAAAGGCACGGCTAGTTCACTGGGTCACATGGTATTATCATGTAGGTTGATTGTTGTTTTAGGTTGCATTGCTGAAAAGATGGGTAGAATTATATAATTACAGGTCTTTGTTTCTTAAATGTGGCCTCGGTCATAATGAAAGCATAAACTGGACATAGTTAAATGATTCTTGTTTACATTATGATCAGATTCAAGATGCCCCTGGATGTTAAAGTTACTGGTTCTGACCACAAAAACCCACATGTGGTCAAACCATTGTCATCCGATCGCTTGTAACAGCTTGTTTTGTTCCGTATTTATTGTCTTCAATATGATTTACAGGAGCTAATTTGATGATGTGGTTCCTATTTAACTTCCTTTCCCGTGTTTTCTTTTCAGGCCGGCATGTCCAGTGCTGATACACAGGTCAGCGCTCAGGATGTCCAGACTCTGGTCAGAGAATCTACGCTCATCCTCAAGGAGCCTCTGGAGGCCATGACAGGACCTCTGCACACTTACAGGAAGAGACTTCAGGTAGACGTCAAACTGACTGCTTCAGATTTCTGCTTTATTTGAAGGAGAAACTGTGTGTGTGTAAAAGGTTGGAAGCCATAAACTGAGTGTTTGCTTTATTTACTTGCAGTTGATCATCAGAAAATTACAGGAAGTTGATTTTGATGCTCTGAGTCCGTCCTCAGAATGCCCAGCAGATCACCTACAGAAGCTAAAGCTTGCTGTACCTGAAGTAAGAACAGTTCCTTTAATCACCCTTTATATATCTGTGTTCCAACGTCTATAAAATATGATTTGTCTGTCTCCCTTCATACAATGTTTGCAGGTACTGCAGACGTTACTTGAGGCAGAACAGGTTTGTGCAGAGCTGCTGCACAGTGTCTCAGGTCTGGACTGGCGTCTGGCTGAGCTGCATTTCTGGATAACTGAGGCCAGAGAGGTCTACCAACATCTGAAGACCTCAGACAGACAGCGGAGGGGCCAAGACCCTCGAGCCAGAGTAAGTGAATCCAGTTCTGATCCTCAAGGAAGAAACTCAGAAGACAAACACGTTTTCCTGCCTCTACTTCCTGCAGGTTCTGATATCTCGTGGGCTGCAGCTGGAGGGTCAGGTGGTCACCGAGGATCAGGACCTTCAGGTGATAGTGATGACCAGTCAGAAGAACTCTCCCATCCAGTATCTCCACGCTTCTGCAATGCAGGAACGAGTGCGAGGCGCCGTCGCTCAGTCACAGGTTTGTTTTCTCTTTATTAACTTGCTGGACAAATTATTCAAAACTCTTCAAAGGGTCAGAAGAACCGGCCAGAATTGGCAAGTAAAACGTCAGTGCTGATTGATCTTTCACTTTCAGGAAGTGGTGGGCATGCTGAGCAGCCTTGGAGCCAGGAGAGACAGAAGCAGAAGCCCTTCAGAAGGACGTCCTCCTACAAAAGTCTTTATCCAGGATGAAAAGACTCAACGTCAGGTTGACTCGGGCCCCGGCTGTCTGAGTCCCCAGGTTCAGTTCAAGTCTCAGCAGTGTCACGATCCCTTCCTGCCAAAGATAGTGGTGCAGGAATACAGTGAGGAAAAGATGCCATCAGCTCTATCCGTCTGTGCCCAATCTCTCATGGCGAATGAGGGAATCTCGGGAGCAAGAGATCAAAGCTACCCACAAACGCATCAGCAAAGTCAAGAAGAGGAGATGGTGCCTCAGCAGCAGCCACTGCAACAAGTCCAACAGCCAGAACCTGGAGCACAAAAGCAACAGTGGCAGCAGGAACACCAGCAACCAGAGCAACACCCCCGAAAATATCCAGTTCAGAAGCAAAGTGAAGCTAAGATACAGGTTCAAACACAAGTTCAGGAAGAACCAGAGCCTAGTGAGCGTGCTTCAGCTCAAGAACAAGGTGCAGTGAAGCTTCCTTTGACCCCCCAGGAACTGCAAAGCAGAAAAGCAAAAGCTGCGAAGAACCGACCGTGGCTGCAGAAGCCAGCAGAACGTTTAGGTGCACGACCCGATTCATCTCAGGCAAATGTTGAGAGCATCCGGGCTCAGCCCGAGCCGCCAGTTCAGGGTGTTCCACAGCAAAGTGAGAAAGAGCTAAAGAAAAGAGAACAGGAACAAGTACAGCTGGTTCGAAGCCTGTCAGATCCCAGCACAGGGTCCACAACGGCACCTTTCACTCAGCCTCCGCTTAAAAAGAAGTTCCCAAGTCAGCCCCAAGCCAAGGTTGGGGTTCAGCCTGCACCTCAGACAGCAGGCCAGGCGTTACCAGAGGTGGCCTACAGCCCCACAGGTGGTCAGCCACCACCGAAGACCGTGTCCCAGACCCAAAGTCAGGATCCACCACAGACACGGGTCCAAACACATCTTCCAGCTGAACCTCAACTATCAACACCGTCGCAGGGTCTCGTCCCTGAACCAGTAATCGCTCATGCACAGATATGGGCGCAAGTAAGACCTTCCTCCCCCATGCAGGCCTCGCTGCACGGCCATATTCAACCGCCCGTCCCCGCTCACATTCAGCTTCGTAGTCACCCGCCGTCTTGGGCCCCCGTTCGTCCTCCGTCTCCAAAACCACCAACACATCCACAGTCCCACATGCAGACAACCGTTCAGCCCGGGACCATGACCCAGCCGATGACCCAGAACGCTCCGCTGGACCCTCAGCCTCAGGGTCACCCTCGACCTCTGACTACAGTTCAGTACTCGGACCATTTTTCTCAGAGCCAAATCCCTCATTGGACTCAAGTGGGCGCCTCCACCTCAGTGGCCGTCCCGCAGCTGCACGCAAAAATGCAACCTCTGTTTTACCCCCAAGGTTACGTCCAGGGCCAGGCTCCTGCCCAGCCCTGGGTACCCCAACAAGAACCACACATCCAAGCCGTGCCCCAGCAGCGACATCCCATTTCCCAAGCATATCCTCAGCAGATGGCTCAAGCACCAGAGTCACAAGGCCATCCAACCGGCACTGTTCCACCACAGTGGCCCCCGTTAGGACCTCAGCTGGGTCCCTCTGGATATTCGGTGGAGCTCTCTTATACTCAGCCTCACATGCAAACAGAAGCTCTGCCACAAGTAATAAACTGGAGTTCCTCAACTCAAGCTCAGATGACGACTTATGATGATCTCCTCCGCATCCAAACACATCCAGGCCAGGTTCAGCAGCAGACTTGGGTTCAGACCTCGTCTCAACACCAACCCCAGGATTACTCCCATACTTTGCCTCAAATGCCCCTGCAGCCACCAACGCTCCCACTAGCCCAACAACACATTATTGCGCAATCACCGCTGGAGGTAAAACCACGGCAGCCTTCTCCCGATTCACAGCTCCCAGCTCAAACACGTCCACAAATGCATTCCACAAGTGAATCCCCAGAAAAATGCAAGAATTCCGCCCAGTTGCCCCCACAGGGAGAGCTTCAGTCACCCGTCCGGTCAAAGCCGCCACCTGTGACGGAGCCCACGTTTCCAACAGAACCAATGGGTCAGTCGGCGTTTAAGGCCGAGTCATCTCCACCAACGCAGCATGTCCCACCTACACCACAGGTTACATCACAACCCCACCCCAAAGATCAGGCACAAGGTCAAGTCAAGGATGACCTCTGTGATCAAGCTGAGGTTGAGGTAGACGTGGCACCATCGCCACCTGAGTATCCATCACCAATTCAACATCAGGTTCAGTCACCAGCGCAACCCAAGGTCATGTCACCAGCCCAGCCAGGACCTCCAGGACAGGTTTCAACCTCACCAGAGGCTCAGTCACCATCCCAGCCCAGATCTGAGGGTCAATCTCAGGCGAAACCTCCAACCCCGTCACCTCCACGGGCCCAGAAATCCCAAACCCTTGCCCTCTACCAGGAAGATGTTCTGCCTCCGGGCCCGTCTGAGTCACCAGACCTGTGTGATTCACCTCTGACCCTGTCCCAGGCACCCCCCCAGGCCTACACAGAGGCGTACACCAAAGCCCAAGCTCTGGCCAGGAATGGCTTTGAGGAGGCGAAGCACTGTCTGCAAGAACACATCCTGGAAACAATCAGCGTTTTTGAGGACAAGTCTGTATCTGCTGAGCAAGCGTCCCTGAAAGAGGTGAACACATTGGTTTTTATTTCTACTTTATACGGCAGGAAGCCTAATAAAAGCTGCGGAGTCAGATATCTTTGGTAGTTCAGGTCCCACACAAACCGAAAGAAGCCAAACTATATCGTTGAAGTGTAAACACATGTAGAAACAATTCTCTTCAGGAGACTCTGAGAACTCTGGACCCAGAACTACTGGAGGAGTTTCTGAGGGCAGCCAAAGGCATGGAGGCCTTCTGTTCCCCATCACAGCTCCGAGACATGGAGTTCTACACCCAGTGTGTCAGGACTCAGTGGGAGGTAAGAAGCTAACTGGTCGAGATGTTTGCCTCATCTCCATTAGTATGTGACATCGTTAGTGTGTGAAGCATTCATGCGTGATGTGTTTCCCCTAAATCCATGTGTTCCCCAGGATGTGCGAGCTGAGATCTCAGATTTTTTACAGCAGTTGAGCTTTGAAGTTACGAGAACACACTTTAACACAGCTGCTCTGCAGTGTGAGCTGCACTTAAGGTCCCAGGTAGAGAACCGAGCTCGGGTAGCTAGAGGTGGAGAGGACCTCGGCGTGTCTGCTTGGGTGTATCGCTGCTCAGCCAACCTGACCTTACTGACCTTCTGTCACTCTTTTTCCTTCTTTGCATGCCTCGCAGGAGACTGTCCGTGGGATTTGGTAATGCTGCTACTTCATTATTGCTCTATGTTGTTTTCATTTACTATTTTCCATTTCAGTGAGTCACTATCATCTGTGGTTAAAAGTACAGTAATCATCTTCTTTTTTCTACATCTTTATGCGGTTGACATGTTTAGTCCTGTCACCACATTATTTGACAATATCTGAAAGTCATAATGTAGTTGTGATTATATAAATCCCAATGTAACCCCATAATTCAGCAGGGTGTTTGGTAAAGAGACACCTTTTAATAAGAAAAGGAGCGAGAGCCTTAATTCCAGAGACAGCATCCAAACATGGAGCTGTGGTCTCTGACAGAGTCTAAATGTCCAGTTGTGCTGACAGGTCGAGACATGGTTGTCTGTCAACTTATTTCAATTGTTGCTGTAATAATCATTTGCAAGAACATCCAATGTTTAATGTGGTGAAAGTTGCTTTTCTAGTTCCAAAGCTCACTGCTGTGCTGTCTGCCAGGCTTGTATCTCGGCCGACAGCAGCTTTGTTGAGGCGGGACGGCACCTCCAGGCTCTGAAGGAGCTGTGCGACACGCTGAGCCCAGAGGACGCTCACCGGCTGGCCCAGACTCAGCTGAGGGAGTGTCAGACCCGCCTGGCTGACATCCAGCGCCAGTTCAGTGGAGACCAGGATGTGCCGCTCTCTGATTCCAGGTGATCTTCATCAGACATTCGCTCGCCTTGTTTTAAATCTGGCGTCAGTTAAAATACCACGGTAGGAAGGATTGAACGGTTCTTCTCACCTCTGACTTGAAGGATTCCTGCTATCTTCAGCGAGAGTCTGCTCACTCAGAGAGAAGCTCCAGGATCTAGCGACAGCCCTCAGATATCTGAGGTATCCATCGCACTCGCCTGTTTTTCCATTTACACCTGCTGATGGCAGCTGACGACACGTCTGAATGTATATTATTTAGACCATGAGCCATTACAAGATCATCTCCATGAATTTAAACCGTTGGTTGGTCTTTCAGGCGTCTCCAGTGACCATGAAGACCGTCCCTGCGGAGAGAATAGCTAAACAGCAGGCGTCTGAAGAAGAAGTCAAAAAACGGGAGGGTTTAGAAAGGTAGATAAAATCCGCCCGATCCAGGTTTACTAAAGCAGAACTTGTTACAGTACATTTAGTGTTTGTTATAAAACCAGCAGGTATGACAACTGTAAGAGGACTCTTCAGGCCCAGCTGGCTAAAAATGAGCTGAGCATCACTGAAGTCCCACCAGAATCCGTCTCTTTGAATGGTCTGCACACCCGACTCCAGGAAATACAGGTACAGCCTCCGTCACACACACGTTTGCACATCAACCCGGGATACGTCTGTAAACACTGCTGGGCCGTCACCTCCAGTTCCTGAGGCAGGAGACGGAGTCGCTCTGGGCGGAATATACAAACCAGTGTTCCCAGCTAAGTGGGACCTGCCACATGGAGCAGGAGAAGGAGGGTCTGCAGGAAGAGTGGAGTCGCCAGCAGTCCGCCCTCCAGAGACGAGGCAGCTCCCTCGCTGCCGCTCTCAGGCAGATCGACTCCACCCAAAACCACCTGGTGGACTTCAGTGACCGCCTGAACCGCTACCTGAGGCAGCCCAAGGACATCGTCGGCTTTACGCTGGTCAACAGTAACATCCTGAGAGACATCAAGGTCTTCCATCTTGCATTTTCATTATCTTTGTGAAAGCAGTTTGTTTAAAGAAAAGATAAAAAAAAAAGAATCTTTGGAATAATGAACAAAAACTTTTAAGAGATTATCACTTGGATCGTAGGGTCGGGGCTTTAAAAACACTTGAGGTCAGTTTTAGGCAAATAAAAGCGCCCAGCTGACTGTATCCCCTCCGCCCCCACTCTGCTGTGTTCCCAGGATCTGGATGACAACATTCAGAGTGAGCTGGGTCAGTTGGGCCGTCTGGATCCGGACTCCAGTGATCTGGACCCCAGAGACTGCTTCCCTCTCTCCAGTGAGGTCAAGGCTCACAGAACTAGCCTGGACCACCTTCGACAACAGGTCCGAAAAAGTGAAGCAGCCGCTCGTGCCCTCGACCGTTTTCTCATGTCGTTGCGCACGTTAGACGAAGACGTCTCCGGAGTACACAGCGCCCCCAGTGGCGACGCCCAGCTACTGCAGGACGGCCGCTCCAAGTTGGCTGTGATGCGACAGAGCGTTGACAGCCTCAAGGAGAAAGCACCTCAGTTGGATCTGCTGCTGCAGGGGGCTCGGCTAACTGTCACCAGGGACGGAGCGCCAGCGTCCTGCCTGGACATGGTGGCCGTCCTCCTGCGACGGCTCGACGAGGCCGACCATGGGCTGGCCAGCCAGCAGAGGACCCTCCAGAAGGAGAACCAAAGCAAATCCCTGGGCCTGAGGAAGAGAACATTGCTGGCAGAGTTGAGAACGCTGCAGGACTCCATTGAGAGGCAGAGTCTAAAGGAGCCCACCATCCCTGCTGTCCAGCACAGGTGCCTGCTCAGTGCCGTCGACATGAGGCAACGATATCGAAGCTAAACCTGTCATCATTTTGTCCGCGTACTTGTAAATTGTTTGCAGTAATCATTTGCTGCATGGCTATTTTGACGTCTTTGGTCTGTACTTTAAAGGCTTTTCAGTGATCAGTGGACTCAGAACCACTGATCCAGTTCAGCTTTGTGTAAGCTTCTTATAGCTTTGGAGTTAAATCCCCACATCTCCATCATCTTTCTAGACTTCGTGCGCTTACAGAGTTGGAGGGTCCACTTCAGACCCACCAATCTGAGCTCCATGACCTTCGTGACCTTCAGGAAGAACAAGGAGGAGGAGAAAATCTCTATGGAGAACTGGAGGCTCAGTGGAAGGAGACACAGAAGGCATTTTCTGACAGGTGGGTGAGGCAGAGAGCAAAACTGAGATACGTTCATCAACAAAGTTCTACTCTAGTTTTATTTAGAATTGATGTGCTTCAGTTACTCAGTTCTGATTGGTTCTCTAATGACTGCGGGAAAAATCTTCTACGCAAGCTTTCTGTGTTCCTGCTGTGAATCCATATCGACTCTTTCACGTTCCTGGTCTGGCAGGAAGAAACAGTGCAACATCTTACTGGATCTGCTGAAGAAGTTCCAGAGCTGCCGCGGTCACCTGAGCAGCACCATGCAGACGGCAGAGCAGGCGGTCAACGAACAGGCCTCTTACATGGGCAAGGACTACTTACAGAGGAGCATAACCAAGGTGCTCACCAGAGACGCTCACACGTGTACACGCAACGCAACGTTGGCTCCATAGATCTGTGCTCGTCTGTTCAGGTCTCTGATATTAAGGAGGGACTCTCTGGCCTTGGTGAAACAATCGAGGAGATGAGGAGTGTTTGCAGACAGCTTCAGTCTGAGCTGAAGAAGTCACCTGACTGCAGTGAGACCTCGTTCGAGGCTGAGGCTGATGCTCTCATGGACAACTGGCTGGATGTGAGCATTTTTGTAGGAAGCTTAAAGATTTGATGAGCGATTGTGTTATTCAAGCTGCTATTGTTCAATAAAAGATCCCATTCCAGGTTGATGTTGCTGGTTGAAGCGGTGTTGATGTTTGGCGTCCTTGCAGGTGACAGAGAAGACAGATGCCTACTTGGACAACCTTCGGGTGGGGCTGGAGCTGTGGGAAAAGCAGCTGAGTCTCGGGGGGGAGGTCGACAGCTGGGCGGGGGCCAAACTGGCCCTGTTTGCTGAGAGCCATCCTTTCCACAACCAGCAGAACGTCTCCGATATGAAGGTGAGATCTCTTTAAAAAACTTCAAACTTGTCTTGTTTGTTAATGTACTTTTTAATCTTTTTTTTTTGCCACTTTACAGGAAGAGATTTGCAAAAATGAGGAGAACATTGAACATTTCCACAAAAAGTCTGTGGAGATCCAGGAGATGCTGCAGAGCCGGGAGGCCCCGCTGGAGCTGCAGGTCAGGGCAGAGACGCTGCTACGGCCTGGATAGTGTCCAAGTGTCCAACATTTAGGTTCCTCTTGATATTCTAGGTGATGGAGGGTCAGCTGAGAAAAAGAATGCAGCAGGTGAAGGAGCTTTTCGACGACTGCGCGGATGTTTTCGAGGAGCTGATTGCCGTAAAGACTCATTTGGCTGAGAAGATTGAGGAGTGTCACTCAGCTGTGGAGAACATACAGAGTTCTCTCAATGAGGTTGATGGTTCAGAATCAAATGTTGAAGACCAGATACAGGTACGTGGTTCTGAAACTACACCCCCCTCTTTTCCATGGCACCAATTTACTAAAAGATACCCCCCAACTTTTATTTCACCCTCACCAGAATTTGTGTGACGAGCTCGAAGCTCAGGAGGAGCAGGCAGAGGCCGTGCTGAAGGAGGTGGGAATGGTTTCCAGCGTGGCCAGTCCACAAGTGATGGAAGCTCTGTCTGTAGACTGCAGACGTCTACGGGAGGCCATCTCCCACACCAAAGACTTGATCCATCTGAAGAGAGAGGAGAGGGACAAAGGCCTGATCCAGGTTCTCAAAGGTACACGCTCACATTGATTTCCTGGTTCAGGAGATGGTTGATGACATCATACGTGACAATAGCGCGGTTCTTGTCCAGATGGAAGGCAGTCCTTCGAGGGATGGTTCCAGGACCTGCAACTGTCCGTCAATGAGTGTTTTGAGAACCCGGAAAGCAAAACGGACGTGGAAGTGTACCTGCAGAGGCTGGCTGTAAGTGAACGTCAAAGTTCAGGTTCACAGACTTGGACACAAGCTCCTCGGCAGAAAGAATCGGATTCTGTGGCCATCTTGGTTGAGGGTGGTGAGCAGCTCCAACTGTCTCGTGTCGCTCAGGCGTTCCTGAAATCGAAGGACGCCGACAGACGCCTGGATCACCTCAAAGATCAGTTACAGCGAGGAGGCAAGCAGATCCCCCCCGAGCAGCAAACGGAGGTCACCGAGTGGCTCAGGGAGCAGCGAGGGGAGGTGTCCACTTTCAGAAGCCATTGCCACAACAGGCAGCAACAAATGGAGTCGCTGTTGAGCGAGCTCAGCAGGTACCACTGAGCAGAGTCCCGGCGAGACGGAGAAGATCCCGATCATCTGTCAGACCAAATTATCTTGGTTTGATTTGTTTCTTCTTCATAGTTTGCAGAAGCAGCATGACAGCTTTCGCGATTGGCTGCAGACCAAAGAAAAACAGTCAGTGGAGTTGGACAAAGTCGGCGTTCTTCTGAAGGACCTCCAGGAGGAGAGGTGACGTTTGCCTTTAATGCCTTTAGATCTGGTCGATATTAACAGGGAAACATCAACTCACGTTAAAACATCACATATTGTAGAATTCAGTTGAAAGCACAATTCTATCTTATTTTATCTGCTGCTGAGATAAATAATTACATGGTCAGAGAGCAGCAAGAAACTCGTTGTGGATGATGAAGCGCCACAGTTTGTTTGCTTAAATGTGAAATTCATAGTAATAATAATAAAGTAATCGAGGATTTTACAATTTTCCCTCCATATGCGACAGTGGTCGAGCAGAGGATCTCGGTGAGCTCTTAGGATCTGTGCGCAGACAAGGAGTCAGAGCGGAAGGCCTTCTGAAGGACTCTGATAACCTGATTCAGCGATATCGAAACCTGAGCGTCAGGCTCGAGGAGCGCGCAGAGGCCCAAAACGTCCTGCAGGGGGAGTGTGACATGTTTAAGAGCCAGGCCGAGAGCACCAGAACCTGGATCACTGAGCTCCTGAAACCCCTCAGTGACCCAGACCACCAGCCAGAAGAGATGATCTACAAAGCACAGGTCAGTGATGGAGAGTTCAATCAACACTTTAACAGAGGTTTTCTTCTTAGATCTTAGAATAACACGAGGAGTCTGACTTCACAATTCTAATAAATGCTTTTGAATTATTTCCAACAAGACCGTCCTGAGCTCCAAGCAGGAGGGAGACTATAAAATGGATGACCTGAGGAGACAAGGTGAGCATCTGTGTGAGCAGGAGACCCTGGAGACAGTCCAGAAGCAGAAGATCCAGCAGTCTGTTGGAGTGGTGGAGGAGCAGTGGAGGAACCTCCTGCAGACAGCTGAAGAGGTTCTGAATAAAGCCCAAACCGAAGCTGACACTCAGCAACAGGTTGATAGTTTTAAGAGCCAAATTGAAGATGTGCAGATGTGGATCAGGGATCAGAAGAAGAAACTCATGTCGACCAGCAGCCACATGCCGTTTGATGAACGGATCCAGATTGTTAAGGTGAAGTAAAAACTCAGGCTGATGCTCCTCTGAGGGTTCCAAGTGGAACATTTCATGCAAAAGTGATACGATTTCATGACAATAGTCTCTTGTTCTTCAGGCTGTTCTGAGCAACAGAGCTAAAGGAGAGTCGATGGTGACGGGTCTGAAGAGTCGATGCGATGCTCTGCAGCTCCAGGAGAGCGTGAGAGCAGAGCTGCAGAGGCTGGTTGGTGATGCGGAGCAGCAGTGGAGGACGGCGCTGCAGACGGCCGGACAGGCGGAGCTCCGGACTCTGTCGGAGGACTTTGATGCTCAGAGTCAAAACACGCAGTCGTGGATCAGAGAGAAACAGCAGCAGCTGCAGACTGTTGGAGCTCAAACGCCCCCCGAGGAGAGAAGCATCGCAGCTCAGGTCTGACCTGATCCCCCTTCTCGCTACGCCCGAGGTTTTAAGCATCTAAAGTTGGAATCATATGTTCGTATTTGGTCTGCAGACCATCCTGATCTCAAAACCTGACGGCGACTGTCAGGTGAACAACCTCAGGAGGCGCAGCCAGACTCTGTTCGACCACACGGATGCAGACGAGGGACGGAAACTTCACGCTCAGAAGCTGGTCCGAGATGCCGAGGAGACGTGGCGGACTGTCCTGATGGCGGCCAAACACGTGGAGGCCGCTGCCTCCGCTGAGATCACCCAGAGAACCGAGCAGAAACAGCTGGAGGTTGTTCGATTATGACGGCTATTTTATTAACAAATGCCGAAATATAGAAATGAAAGAAGGGTTCAGTATATTCAAGGGTTTTTTTCCCTCATTGTAGCTGAGCGAACTTGACGTCCATCTTGAAGACGTTAATAACTGGCTGTCAGATCAAAAACAACAAGTCGACCTGTTGAGCAGTCAAACTCGATCCGAGGACGTCATGAACTCGGCTCAGGTGCCTCATCGACACATTAAACCTCAGCAGCTATACGTCAACTCCTGCACATTTTAAAGGGTTTTGCATCTCTCTCACCAGACCATAATGAGCTGTAAAGCTGAAGGAGATGCCAAACTCCAGGAGCTGAAGAGGCGAGTCCAGAGTGCGAGCAACCTGGACATCGAGGAACCCAAAAAACAAGAACTCCAGCAACAGCTAAGGAGAGCTGAGGAGCAATGGATGAGCGTCGTCCAAACCACGAAACAAAACCTGGATCAAGCTGAGAAGCAGCGCACGCTAAACGTCCAGCTGAGTGATTTTAGGGCCCTGAGTGAAACCACCAGAACCTGGCTGGAGGACAAACAGCAGAGCCTGGAAACTCTGGCCTCCCAGGCGGATCCAGAAACGGCGATAAATGACACGCAGGTCAGTCCGAGGAGACAAGGCATCCGCTTCACTTTTTAGCTTAGCTCCTCTTTTAAATGGTCAGATTTCATTTGGAAATGACGAAATAAACGTGTTTCAGCTGAGACTGAGATATTTCTGTCCTCAGGCCGTCCTGAGCTGTAAACCCGATGGAGACTCCAGGCTTTTAGAACTAAGGAGACACAGTAAGAGTCTGTTGGAGCAGCCAGATCTGGAGGAACATGTGAAGCAACAGGTCCACCACACAGTGCAGGATTCAGAGGAGCAGTGGAGGAGAGTTCTGCAGTCTGCTGAGGACAACATGAAGAAAGCAGAGGTCCAGTATTCACTGTCCAGAGAGCTGGAGGCCTTCAGGAACCAGGCAAAGAGCACCAGCTGCTGGGTTAAAGAGCTGCAGCAGGAGGCCGAGTCTAAAGGAAGTGGGACGCAGGGCAGCAAGGCACAAATAGAGGACAGGCTGAGCACAGCACAGGTTCGGCAGAAAATGAGCTTTATTCTTCCAAGAAATACTTTTTTTTGTAATTATCATTTAATGAGAAAGTGGTTGTTTCTTCAGGCTGTCTTGAGCCGCAGGTCCAGCGGCGAAGCCCAAGTCACGGATCTGAGGAGACGAGCCGAGAGTCTGTGTGGGAACAGTAGTCTGGATGGAGACAGGAAGCTGGAGGTTGAGCAGACAGCCAGAGATGCAGAGGAGCGGTGGAGGCTGCTGCTGGAGGCTGCAGAGGACGCACACAGGTGCTGCCATCATCTCTCACATCACAGCTGCTCACGATCTGGCTCTTACCCCATCTTATCGTTCCTCGTTACCCTTAAGGCAGCTGACGGCCGTCGCGGACCTCATACAGTCGTGTCAGACTCAGCGGGTTCAGGCCGAGGGCCGTCTGTCCGAGATCAAGCATCAGGTGTCCAGCGTCCCGCGTCTCTTCCCCTGGCCCGGTCTGGGAGAGCGGAGGCAGGCTTTGGAACAGGCCCAGATGCTCCTGGACAGGACGGCAGCTATGTCGCCTGTCCTGTCGGATGTCAGGAAACAGGTGGGATACCTGACACAGGTGGGATCCTCTGCACAGTGTCTTATATTAAACACAGTGTTTTCTCTAAGACTGCAGAGCTGTTTGAGATCACCCAGGACCAGAGCTGTACTGATCCGTCCTGGGCGGACAAGGAGGAGTCGATCCCTGCTCTGCTGAGAGAGCTGACTGTGAGATCTCCATCGAATCACTTCAATATGGGTTTTAACTTCAATGTTTTAACACCTTTAGTGTCATTTCATCTGTATGTGGAGGGGGTGTTAGCATCGATCTGTCACAGCAAAAACAAAGCAGTAAACACACTAATTGAAATTAATCGTGTGGGTGGAGTCGGTGTCAGAGTTCAGTTTAAATGGGTCTGTTTTTTCAGGACGTGGTGGCTGAGCTGGATCAGGGAATCCTGGCGGAGCGGCAGTGCACTCAGCTGGTGGAGCAGCACGAAGCTGCTCAGGACTGGCTGAGAGATCAAGTCAAGAGTCTGACGGCTCCTCCAGAGGACAGAGAGGGTCTGCACAGTGCTGTCAACACACTGAAGGTCAGCAAAGGGTGAAATCACTGCCGTTAGCCTGCTGTTAATGTCAGCGACACCAAACCTGGTCGCTGCCCTCCAGCCTGCTGTCCTTAAGCATAACGTTGAGCACGTTTGGTTTTTCAAACTAAATGTGTTAGTTACAGTAGGGCAGAGTGTGGATGCTGGTTATGTCTAATCTAATCTTATAATGAGGGACCTGGTTCTGTTACACAGGATGGATGCGTATATCAGCACCTCTGCTGGCTCCACTGGCTCTGACCATCTCTTCCTCCTTCTTCCAGGCTTTGCTCCTCACTGTGGACCGGGAGCAGAGGGAGATGACGGAACTGGACTTGGCCCGGGATAGTTTGATGAACCTCTGCAGTCCCGGAGGTCGAGATGCTTTGGCCCTGGCGGTCGGTCACCTCCACCATCTGTGCGACGCCTCCGAGCAGGAGTTGAGGGAGCGCCTAACGGCCTGTGAGGCGGCGCTGGCTGAGCTGGACCAGCTGACCAGGAGGAGCCAGGGACTGAAGGAGCGAGCAGCAGCAATCCAGTGGGAGCTCCGCTCTCTGGATCAGGCGCTTGGTTCCAGCGAAGCTCAGAACAACGTCGACAGTCTGCAGCAGCGCTGGAACAGCCTCCAGGTGACTTCAGTCCTGCTGTCACCAAATATCGGGTAGAAGATGAGTCACGCGTCGCCTGTGTGTGACGATGGCTAACGTGAGGTCGTTTTCCTCTCAGAACTGTCAGAAATCACTGGGAGATCTGGGGGTCAAAGTTCAGGATCTTCACCAGGAAGTGCAGGATTTTCTGGGGAGTGATGAGCTGCCGACAGACATCAGCACGCTGGTCGATGCTCTGTGCCAACAACACGACAGGTGGATTTTGCCTTCCTCCATAAAACCTCAGAATCAGTGCACAGAGACAGAAAGAAAAGACACGAGAGATGATGAAAGTCTGCTTTAATTAACTTTGACATCTTTAACCCTCTTAAAGAAGCCGGCCGTAAACACACAAGCATATTTATGGGCTGTATCTTTGCCTTTGAATTAAGAATATTCTGCACCACTGTTGTCAGTGATGTGAGTATTTGAAATGAACCCGGTTCCCTAAAGTTTGCTGACTTATTAGGGCCATCTTATGATACTTTAAATGCATTTCTTATGTCCGGCTCCTAAATCTAAAGCTTGTGACATTTTTTCATATTTGTATTTATTTTTTGACTCCAGATGTGGAACATTAAGCTGCTTGCTTTAAAGATTCTCAGCTGGATGTCATCTGTTTCGATTCTACTTTCAATTATTCATAAATGCCAAACATACGCCCGAGTGGTTCATTCTGCTCTTGACCAGAACACAGAAACTCTCCGGCTTTATAAACAGAACCACAGAGAGGGTTGCTTCAGGTTGGCTGCCTAATTTCAGAGCCTGAATCCTGAACTACTTCATATTTAGCTTGTTCCCTGAGAGACTACAATGTGTGTGTTGTGTTCTGAACATCATCTCATGACCCAGTGATACGTGCAGATGTGACATGTTTTTAACTTGTTTCTAGTCTGAAGTCCAGGCTGAGGGAGAATCAGGATACCTGTTCTGCTGACAGCGCTCGCTGTCTGACGGAGCATCTTCACGCCCTGCAGGAGTGGAGTCGCAGCAGACCAGCACGCTCCACTTCTTCTCTGCAGGTTCGTCAATGCTTTCAAATGCAGCACATTTTTGACTGGGATACAGCCAATAGGAGGAATCTAGCTGCCTGTAGTCGCTGGAGGTTTGACTGCATTGTCCCTTCTGTTAGATGAGTTTGGAAGCAGGTGAAAAGGTCCAGGCCAGTCTGCAGGAGGGGCTCTCACATCAACAGTTTTTAAAAGAGACTTTGACCTCAGCATTGTTGGAGAAACTGGAGAAGAATGCCTCTGACGCCCTCCGAGAAGCAGAAACTCATAGAACTTCCCTCAAAGAGAGCCTAAAGGTATTTTATATTGATGACTCTTTGTTAAATACCTTGAAGTTGTCAAGTAACTTTGTTTCTCTTTAATTCAAGGAGCTTGAGGAGAGCAGTGAAGATGTTGCTCAGGATGATGCAGAGCAGACGTCACGAAAAAAGTCAAATGAGAAAACAGAGGAAGAGAAGAAAGTTCCCTCAACAGAAGAATCTGCATCATTTAAAGATGATGTTTCAGCCAACCTGCAGCATAAAGATACTCATCGTTTAGCACCTGTAACAGAAGATACACTGATGAAGGTAGACCTCAGTCCTGAGGCTTTACCATCAGAAGATACACTGATGATGAAGGTAGACCTCAGTCCTGAGGCTTTACCATCAGAAGATACGTGGAAGATGATGAGTTCTGAGGCTTTACCATCAGAAGATACATTGAAGATGAAGGTAGACCTCAGTTCTGAGGCTCTACCATCAGAAGATACACTGAAGATGATGAGTTCTGAGGCTTTACCATCAGAAGATACACTGATGATGAAGGTAGACCTCAGTTCTGAGGCTCTACCATCAGAAGATACACTGAAGATGATGAGTTCTGAGGCTCTACCATCAGAAGATACACTGAAGATGATGAGTTCTGAGGCTCTACCATCAGAAGATACACTGAAGATGATGAGTTCCGAGGCTTTACCATCAGAAGATACACTGATGATGAAGGTAGACCTCAGTTCTGAGGCTCTACCATCAGAAGATACACTGAAGATGATGAGTTCTGAGGCTCTACCATCGGAAGATACACTGATGATGAAGGTAGACCTCAGTCCTGAGGCTCTACCATCAGAAGATACACTGAAGATGATGAGTTCTGAGGCTCTACCATCAGAAGATAAACTGATGATGAAGGTAGACCTCAGTTCTGAGGCTCTACCATCAGAAGATACACTGAAGATGATGAGTTCTGAGGCTCTACCATCAGAAGATACACTGATGATGAAGGTAGACCTCAGTCCTGAGGCTCTACCATCAGAAGATACACTGAAGATGATGAGTTCTGAGGCTTTACCATCAGAAGATACACTGAAGATGATGAGTTCTGAGGCTTTACCATCAGAAGATACACTGATGATGAGGTAGACCTCAGTTCTGAGGCTCTACCATCAGAAGATACACTGAAGATGATGAGTTCTGAGGCTTTACCATCAGAAGATACACTGATGATGAAGGTAGACCTCAGTTCTGGTCTTGCTGAGGACCAAGAGAAATCTACATCCTCAATGTTTTCCGTAGAGCCGATCAAAGCTGCCGTTGGGGAAGACAGTGAGTCTTTGAAACCTCTTGGGAGTCAGGATGAGCAGCAGGCAGCTGTGAGTTTGATGGAGAAAACTGAAAGTGTTGAAACAAAGCTCATCCCGACCAGGAGAAAGTCAAAGAACTCCGGACCTAACGAATCTTTGCAGAAGCTTCAGTCAGAAGAGAACAGTGAACGTGATGGTCTGAGATGTTCTTCAGCTGTAACTGAACCAACTGCTGACAATCGGCCTCCTCCCCGTAAGAGAAGTGCTGTGGACTTAAAGCTTTCCTCCGAATCTGCTTCCCAAGAAGAGACGGAGAGCGAGCGAGAGCCTGGAGCCCAGACGTCTCCACTCAGAGCTCTGAAAACGGAAACTGTTGCTGAAGAAGCAAAGGAAACGCCAGCCACCATCCAAGATGTTTCTGATGCATCAACTGAGGTTGTCAAAACAGCTGATCCTGAAATACCAAAGAGGAAGAAGTCAAAGAGTTTTGAGGTCTCCACTGTTTCAGAATCAGTGGCTCCACTAGGGGGAGTCACTGATTCACTGTGTGAAGCACCAGCAGAGCTTGAGAATGTCCATGCTCAGGAGGAAAGTGCTGGTGAACAAAATAAGCCTCTACCACCCAAGAGAAAATCAAAAAGTACAGATCTTCCTCTTAAATCTGTGGAGCATCAGACCAAAGAAGATCCTGAAGTCCAACGCTTGACTCCCAGTGGAACTCTTGTTGAAGAAACTAAACTTGTACCAACCAGAAGAAGGTCAAAGAATGGTCAAGTTTCCATAATTTCAGAGACAGTTCCACATCTTGGTCCAGATAATGTGGAGCCTCAACCCAGTAAGAAAGAAGTTAATAGCCAAAACTCTTCAAATACAGGTTTGGCTGTTACTGCTGCTCTTGTAGAAGAAAATAAAGCAAAGCTTTCTCCAACCCAAAGAAAATCAAAAGGTCCAAAACACCCTCCAGAACCTGCTACCAAGGGCAATGGGAAGGCCATCAAAGAAGCTGGCAGACAGCAGTCATTGGAGAAGACTGAAGGGAAGCTCACCCCTCTCAGGAGGAGGTCAAAGGCCTCCTTACCTGTCATTGAGTCGGAGTCCAAGGACGCTGGCAAAGAAAGTAAAAGTAGGAGTATCTCTTCGGCTACACAAGGCTCCACTCTGACGTCTGAGACTACAGTTTTGGCAGAGAGTAAGCTCTTGACAACTGCTAGAAAGTCACAAAGTCCAAAGATTTCTCCAAACCCTTCTCAAAAAGATGACGCAAAGGCTTCAGAAAAGCAAGGAAAAGTAGGTCAGGTGAGTGAAACGCCCTCGGGCGAAGAAACTCAGGTCGCACCCACGAGGAAGTCAAAAGAAAGTGTTAAAAGTCAGAAATCTACCGAACAAAATGAAACAGTTGAGAAGGGTAAGCTTTCACCAGTCAAGAGGAAGCCCAAAGGTCTAAAACCTTCCAAAGAGTTTCCAACAAGAGATGTGGCAAAGCCCGACGCCCAGTACCAGTCCTCTAGTCCAAAGACGGCTCCAGACAAAGCTAAAAGTACTTTTTTGGAAAAAGGAAAGCTGTCTCCAACCAAAAGAAAATCAAAGGCTGGTAAAGCTTCCAAGGAGCTCAGCAGCACAGAGCTTCCAAAGACAAAAGAAGCTCCAGATGAGGTCAGAGAACCTTCCAACATTTCTGAATCTGCTGATGAAGAAATGCTGAAACTTTCTCCAACAGAAAGAGAATCAAAAGAACTGAAAGTTTCCTCACAGTCTCCTGATGAGTGGGTCCAGAACCCCGAAGAATCTTACATTCAAGCTCTGTCTTCAGCTTCAGATGTTCATAAAACAGCAGCTGAAAATACCATTGAGGAAAATAGTGGAATTTCACCAGATAAAGACTTAACAGGGGGTCTGAAAGAGTCTTCTGATCTTTCTGAACCAGAGGTGACAAACACCACTGAAGAGTCAGATGCTGAGAAGAAACTTTCCTCTCCAGAGGACATGACACCAGATAATACCAGCCCAGAGGTTCCTGACAGAGGATCGATGCAAACCAAAGAAGAGCTTGATGCTGAGAAGCCACAGTCACCTGTAGAGGTCCCAACTGAAGTCACTGACATTAAACCACGCTCAGAAGATTGGAAACCTACTTCAGAGCTCTCTGACCAAGAATCAAAGCTAGGAGAGACTCAGATGGTGAGAAGTCATCTTCAACCGCAGAAGAGGACGAGTCTGATGGTCACGATATTTCTTCAGTTGGAACAGAAAAGGAACCAACGTTGGAGCACGAAACAGAACTTGTTCAGAAAAAAGTGGAGGGCGTAGCGAGCGAGATGGAGCTAAAGGCTGACAACGTTTATGGTGTTTCATGGGTCACAGAGGCTCCAGAACCACCTTCAGAAGTTTCTGCCAATGAGCTGACAGGAAAGATAGAAGCACGTTCTGCAGGTGTGCTGAGAGAATCTACTGAGATCAGTGTTCTGTCAGTATCAAAGCTGCCTGGAGAAACACCAGAAACCACTGATGGTGGAAAGGGAATGAGCTCATCCACCCAAAAACAGTCTCCAGAAGCTGTCATCCAGGTGACGCAGCCTGAAGAAAGGTCTGACCGTGACACGCCAGGACAGGTGGACACAGGTGAACACGTGCAACTCACTGAAGATACCGTTACAATTGAAGCTACAGGCGCAACACAGCCAAAGGAAGGGGAGGAGGTTCCTGCCCCAGAAACATCGGCGCCAGTACAAAGAAACTCAGACGGGACTCCTGCAGCACCAGAACGTGTGGAGTCACTCACGCAAACTGTATCTGAAGGTCCACCGTCTGAGGTAGAGGTGAGCACAAACACTGTGGAGGATCAAAACAGGATTCCGTCAATGGAAAACGACTTGTCTCGTCTCTCGAATGAGCCCACGTACGCTCCAAGTCTGTCCGAGTACATAGACACCTTATGGAAGGACACGGATGAAACTGAGAAGAGATATATGGTTCTTGATCTCCCTGAGGTGTCCTTCAGCCAAACATCTGACCGAGCACCAGATCACCAAGAGACCGTTGTTGAACGCTTGTCTGAGCAGGACACCAAGAACCTGAATGAAACACAGCTAGAAACAGAAGCATCTGCTGCTGAAGAGGAGATGGAGAAGGACACAGTTGAAGCTCAACACGGAGGCTCTCAGGAGGTCTTAGCCCAAACATCTCTCCTTTCTGAAGAAGCCCATCCAACTGAGGACATGGTAGAATCATCTGGAGATGTGGGGACTCTAAAACAGATTCTGACTCAAATCCCCACAAAAGAAGTAGTAAAGGAAGAGACACCTGACACGTTGGACACCATGGATGTCTGGACCAAACAAATCCACTTGGATCCTGAGGTCCGTATCCTACATTTAGATACAGCAGCAGACCTGGAGGAGAGGAACACAACAGAGACAGGAGAACGTGCTGATGTTTGTATCCAGAGGGAAGAAGCCCCAGAAGGTGAAATGATCATCACAGCTGACGTAGCATTGCAAGAACCTTCAGCTGAGAAACCTGATGTGATACTAAAGGAAAGCAGTGTGGACGTTCCAGGCGGCTCTGCTGAATCCATCACTCCTTCTGAATTCATAGAAATAAGCATCTATGAAACAAGTCCAATAGAAACAAGCAGAGAGCCTTTAGAAGGCTCACAGATCTGCCCTGCACCAGTCCAGGAGCAGCAAGTCAGAGAAGAGCCTGAGGTCCAGGATGAAAACTATGTAAAGATGGAGAAGATTGAAAAGGGCTCTGAAGTGCACATTTTCCAGCAAGATACTCAGATCGGCGTCGAGGAGGAAATCATGTCTGTTAAAATCACCAAAGAACCAGCACTTGATCTAAATCTAAGTGTTCAGTGTGGAAAAGACTTGGTCTCAGACGATGTTCTTCCTGAAATGGACACAGTGGAACTGACCGTACTCGGTGTGGGCGCCGAGGAACAGGATCTTCAGGAACAAGCTCCAGTTCAAGGTGGTGAGCAAGTCTCAGGAATTGAAAGAACTACAGCCGATCTGCTGGCTACAGGAGAGACGACCGGAGAGGAAGCCCAACAGATGAAAGGACCTGAACAGAAGCAGCTAATCTCAAGCCAAAATTTGACCTATTTAGAATTTGAGCAAGAAGCACACACAGAGGTGAAAGAAGAGGCGGTGAGTGATGCGAAAGTGTCACCAAGGGATGTTCACGATGCAGCCGATAGTCTGGCTGGAGTGGAGCCAAAGGAGGAGTCAAGTATCAGTTTAGAAACCGTTAACGAAGGAAAAGGTGTGACGACCAATGAAGTCCAGTCAGAGGGCACCATAGTGATGGGAGGGGCCTCAGAAAGCTCCGCCCTCCCCGTCCCAGCTGATCAAAAGGCGAAAGAAAGCGATCAAGACGCGAACAAGAACATTCCAGGCCCCAAAATGGACACGATGGAGATAGAAGTAGTAAGTCTCGCGCTCCCGATGGTGAAAACCACCAGCACTCTGGAGGAGATGGCGAGCGTGGCGTCACCACAGGTAAAACATAACTAAAGATTTAAGGCTGGAGACATTAGCTGAAATGTTCTGCTCTACTTCGAGTGTTCACGTGTCTCAAATCTTTGTAGGAGGTGGAATCATCTTCAGAGGTTATCTGCGCTGAGCAAATCTGGACTGAAGGAACACCATCTCTGCAAACTCACGATGAAGCAGGCAAAGATGCCGTTGAGACGGACACGCAACCCACCGTGTTCAGGAGCTTCAGGGAAGTCCAGGAGCTCTGGGGGACAGAACCCCACAGCCAGCTCCTTCAGGTATCAGTCACCTTCAGGCAGAAAGGCCTCCAGTCAACGTTTAGAAATTTGTGCCCTGATGGCTGTCATGTCTTCAGGGTATGCAACAGGAGGATGGTCCAGAGGCTCTGATGACCACCTCCAGTGATCTGGAGAACTGTCGAAACAGGCTGGTGTCTAAAGTTCTGAGCTGTAAGAACCACCCAATCAGGCTTGAAGTGACAGCGATGGCTCAGCAGCTCCAGGAGGCTCAGGTGGGCCTCGGAACAGGGAAGTGTTTGAGATGAACGAGAGCAAGTGTGTGATATGTTTGTTATCTTCAGGAGTGTCGAGACGCCGCGCAGTCGCGGCTCACGGGGCTCTCTGAGGCCAGAGCTGCTGATGCTGACGGCAGCGATGATCTGGATCTTATGGAGGACAAATGGAGCGCTGCTCTTCAGGATGCTGCTGCCGTCATCCAGCAGAAGGAGGCGGAGCTACAGCTGGTCGCAGACTACAGCCAACAGAGCCAATCAGCCAAGACCACCCTGGAGAGCCTGAAGATGCAGCTGGGTGCTGCCCAAATGTGAGTGACGCTGTACTACATTTATTCAGGCTGTTGCAGCTACATATGTTCTGAGGTGTTTCCTCTCAGCTTAGGTTCTTATTTAAATATCATCCCCTTCAGGTCTCCAGAGGAGAGCAGTTCAGAGCAGAGAGAACGACTGTCCTCTTTAAAGAAGGAGACAGAGGAGAGCAGAGCATCACTTGAACAGATGGTTGTGGCCTTTGACACTTTGGCCCCCCACCTCAGCCAATCTGAGCGAATGACTGCACAGAATGAGATCAGAGATCTTCAAGAGAGCTGGAGCAGCCTGGAAAGAGACATAGATAGAACCTTGATTCAGACAGAACTCTACTCTGTGGAGACCAGCAACCTTCTGTCTTCAATCTCAAATCTTCAGACAAACCTGGAGACAATCTGCAAAGATGTTGAAGCCAAGTATCCTGATGCTCAGTGGAGCTGCAGGAAGGCAAAAGAGCTGTTGGTAGCAAATGCTGAGGTTAAAGCAGCCCAACAGCAGCATCTTCAGCTACAGCGACTGTCAGAGCCGCTGAGCTTAAACTCATGCTGGGAGAAGGAACTGACAGAGGTTCAGCAGGGACTTCAGAAGGTCAGAGACCAACTTGCCCACACAGAGGGGCTGGTGACCTCGTGCATGCAGAGAAGCGGCAACCCCATCATGGAGAAAATGATGGTGGTGATGAAGGATGGCCTCTCATGGGCCAAGCAGACCGA
This sequence comes from Takifugu flavidus, assembly GCF_003711565.1. NCBI lineage: Eukaryota > Metazoa > Chordata > Actinopteri > Tetraodontiformes > Tetraodontidae > Takifugu > Takifugu flavidus. The sequence goes on from NC_079535.1 coordinate 12,613,358, forward strand.
GTGCATCATCGAGGGCAGACGGACGAAGGTGGCTCTCCTCCCAGAGGAGGTGCACCAGCAGCTCAGAGACCTGAAGAAGCTGCAGTTGGAGGTCATAGCCAAACAGGGACAGTTGCGCACTCTGGTTGAGGAGGTGACAGAACTTCTTCCAGAGCTGGACCAGGCTGAGGAGGTGCCTGTGGTGAACTCTACTCTGGAATTGCTTCAAGAACTTTCGAAATTGACCACTGAAAAGTTAACGAGCGCTGTCAGGCAGGTGGAGTCTGGGCTGCAGACCAGAGAAAAGCTGACGGAGCAAATTGCCGACCTGGATTCATGGGTCATGGCTCACCTGCTCAGAGAGGCCTCCAAGAGTGCAGATGAGGACCTCAGCCTTGCAGAGCTTGATCGGAGGTCTGGTCAGACCCAGGAGAACGTGGTTGAGGCTGAGAAACAACTAACTGTCTGTGAGGATCTCTTGATGAAGATAAATGACATTTCCTCAGAACTCAGCATCACGGAGAACAGTAAGCTACTTAAGAAGCTCACTAACCTCAAGGAGGACATCCAAGCCATCAGAAACTATGAGAGGGCCAACAAAAAGGACCTAAATGATCACACACAGGTTATTGCTTTGAGTAATGAAGGTCTGAACACGGTTGAAAAAAGCCTCATGCAGATGTTAGTAGATGTGGGCAGACATCGGTACCCCATAACAAAAGATTCCTTACAAGCTTTAGAACCACTTAAACACATGGTCCTGGAGCACAAGTCGCAAATTGATCTTCTGCAACCATGGGTTCCTCAGGAGAAGGTGAAAGAACTGTACTCAGTTGTTTCTGAACTTCTCAGTAAAATGGCTGCTCTGGAAAGGAATTCCAGAGATCATGAAACTTATCTGTCCATGAGGCAGTGTGTGGAGGACCTCAGGGAGAACATCCAGGAACAGGTCCATCAGACCAAAGGAGCCAGCATGGGTCAGGAGGAGCGATACAAGCTCTGTCAGACCCTCATCCTCAAGATTCCCCTAGTAAAGTCTCTTTCTGAGGAGACTCATTCCAAACTCCAGATGATCTCTGCCAGCCTTTACCCGTCACAGCTTAATGCAGAGCAACAGAGGCTGAAGCTCCACCAGGAGAGCCTGGAAACCTTGGAGGTAACTCTCCACAACAACCTAAGCATCATTGAGAGGGATGTTCTGGAAGACCTGGACCTTGATTCAGAGGAGAAGGCTACTCTGGCTTTCCTCCAGAGGACCCAGAAGGAGCTCCAGAGAACCCCAGTGTTGGAGCCAGATGAGGCTGCTGTTCAGAAGGAGTATCAGAAAATCATGACCTTGAAAGTGATGATCAAGTCCAGGATGAGAGTGGTGGAGTTTCTCCGGACAAGGAAGCGACCCAGACTGGAAGGGGAATTCCAGAATTTGAAGGACCTGAAGGATAAAGTCATCAGTGAATGTGACTCCAAAATGGCAAGTTTCTCTTCTCACTCTGGTTCTTTTTTCTTCGTCATTCTCAGTTAAACATATCGGAGAACATTTCGGACTTTTTTGTGTCAAAGAGATGCTTTTGGTCATCAGCAGGTTCAGTTACCTTCAAGAACTTTATGTGGTTGTTCTAGGTGATCGATTGTCTGTATGTTGCAGGTGAACATTTCTCAGGCCAGAGAACCTTTGAGAAGCTACACCTGCACCGTTAAACAGGCAGCGCAGTTCCTGAGGGACATCGAGTTGTCTCTGCAGCCCCCTCAGGGCCCAGCTGGACTCTGTTCTGAACGGATAGAGGAGACCCAACGGGCCGTGCACGCCCTGCAGCACCACTTCCAGACCCACGTGGAGCATCTCCAGGACCAGGTCATCGTGCATCCTTACCTCTCCCCCCAGAAGGTGCAGCAACTCCAGGAGACCATCCTGAGCCAGCTGCTGGTGCGAATGTCCACGCTCCAGGCAAAAGGTCACATTCAGCTGGAGCATCTCAGCAGGTAACAACAAAGTAATCAGGTCTTATTCTCTTTAACACTCATCATTTGATCATCTTGGCCAAACTGACAAAACCTTAACATAATAGAGGAAGGAGTAGCTTTTTATTTCCTGGACCTCAGCAGGCCATAAAAGCACGTTTCAATGGTTCAGGTGTGCAGAAAACAACAGGAAATACACCCAGTGTCATGAAGAAACCCTCCAGAGTGTGAAGGACATTGAGGAGAACCTCCTGCAGGTCACCAGGCAGAAGCTCGCCTCCCTGGCCGACTGCGTTGAGCAGCATGACCAGCTGACGGTACGTATGATCCCCGAGGGTGAGAGAAACCCTCAGCAGAGAACGTTAAGCTGTGTTTTTGTTTGTGCAGACCCTCGGTGAGGAGGTGGAGGCTCAGCTGAGGTGTCTGAAGGACCTGAAGGAGTGTTGCACCGAGCAGAGCTGTTACCGGCGCCGGGAGGCCACGCTCGCCGCTCTCTGGAGACGGTTGTCCAGGCTGCACCACTGCACGTGGAAACTGGCGACTCGGAGCGAAGACAGGATCACGGAATGGAGCGAGATCAGCGACACCGTACGATTATTGTTGCTATTTAATGACTGAAGAACTTGAAGTGTAATAACTAAACCATGTTGCTCTGCTCTCAGGTGGAGAAGGCCTCCGTTGTCCTGGAGCAGGTGGAGGCGGAGCTTCCTGATGGCGCCGGGGTAAAAGCCTCCAGTGAGGAGCTGCAGGATCTGCTGCAGTCCTGGGAGCAGTACCAGGACCGGCTGGACTGTGAACAGCGAGCGCTGTCGGCGCTGGAGCTGCGCACCGCCAGGCTCCTGGGTGTCCCCGCCCACCTGGAGCAGGCCCCTCCCACCCCGCTCTGTCAGAAGCTACAAATGATGCAGGCTCGATACAGCAGGTGAGACTCCGGAACGTTCTTCCCTCCCGTGGAGGCGCTGAAGCCGAGGCCTGAAGCCTGTTTGTGTGTTGACAGTGTGAAGAAGAGGAGCGGCGAGGGGCTGGAGGTGGCCAGAATGGAGCTGGAGGAGAGAGAGAAGGTCCGTGAGGAGCTCCATGGTGTCCAGCTGTGGCTGGAGGCTGCAGATGTTCTCCTGAATGAAATGGAGCAGGGTAGGAGCACTGAGGAGCTTCAGGTGAGACGATCCTCAACAGGGTCAAGTCACTTCCTGTTTGATGTTTCTGTTGAAATAACAACATTTACAGCTTTTGGAAGCCAATCAGGCATCGGTGTTTCCGACTGTAGCAGAGAGACTCTGGGAATATGAACGTGTGAATATGGACCTTTATTGTTCTTCTGAATCCACCAATCAGAGTCTGTGAATCTGAAACGTGAGCTCAGACTCGGAACTCGTCGTTCCTCCATCACACTCTCATTTTCCCTCCGCTCAGCAGACAAAGGGTCTGAAAGACCTGAACCCCCCCGGCCCCTCACACCTCCACACCACTCCTGCTTGTCACCCTCCTCTTGTTTTGTTCTGTGTTGTAAGTGGAGACTCTGCTGAAAGCCAAGACTCTCACACACCCACAGACACACACACACACACACACACACCACACACAGACACACACACACACACACACACACACACTGTCACATTTGGGAGGCCTATTATTGTCCTTTCCAAGCCACATCCCTAGTGTGAGCACACTTGTAACTTTATCCCCAAAGCCAGGAAAGTTTCCTAAAATAGGTTATTTACGGCCTTGTTTCCTTGTTATAGAGTCTTAGATATAAAATCTTTATTTTATTCCTCATCCTGCAGTAAAAGCATGAATCTCCTGCAGGAAGTGGTTCTTTCTTCAGTTATCTGATGAACAGAACTGAATATAGCAGCTTGTGCTCCTACAATAGTTATTTACAATAGAGTCAAAGAACTTTGAGACCAAAGTTGAAACTGAAGAGGAAACAAAGTCCTCTGGTTGTTTCAGGAAGTCCACCGTCAGCTGTGTACCCAGAAGGCTTTGCTCCAGGCCATGATGGACAGGATGAAGAGGAAGTACTCCGATGTCCAATTGCTGGTGCCAGTGGAGCTCCACGGGCTTCTGCAGGAGGTCCAGCAGTCGGTGCAGGAGCTGGAAGTTAAGGTGAGAACATCTGGATCCAAGGTTATCACGCAGAGGCTGGAGAAACAGGAGGACGCTCTTCTGTCTCAGGTGGTGGAGGCGGTGGACAGGAGTGGCCCCGCCTACAGGTTGGACGCCAAGTTGTCTGAGATCCAGACGGGTCTGAGGTCAGTTCGACAGAAACTTGAACAGAGAAGCTCCACTGTGGCCCAAGCAGAGGACACTCAGAAGGTAAAACACGCCAAGGCTTAAGCCCCGCCCCCTGCCCTTGATGGGCCATTGTCGGTCGGCTGATTACATCACTAATACCTGTTTACCTGTGGTGACGCGTCAGCGCGTTTGGGACGAGCTGGACACGTGGCACTCGTGCCTGGCACAGCTGGAGTCGGACGCTCAGGACCTGGAGAAGCCCGAGGACACCGTGACCATCACGGACAAACTCACGGAGGTCCAGCAGCTCCACTCGCAGCTCGCCAAGCAGGCGGAGCGAAGGACCGCCCTCATCGGGAAGGTCAGGACGGAGACCAAGGTTACACACCTGCTGCTCAGGTGGAGCAGTGAACACAGTGGTGTTGTGTCTCGGCTCAGGTCACCCCATGGCTCCAGGAACATCAGGAGATGATCAACAGCTCCGACAGCTGGATGTCCGAAGCGCAGTCCTGGCTCGCCGCGCCCTGCACCTACGCCGGCGCCAAATGCTTGAGCGGCCGCGTGCGCGCGCTGCAGGTGGGTTCGTAAGGACGCTCCACTTCCTCCCACTCTAGCCGAGTTCCTGCTTGTAAGGCTGCTACATTAGAGGGCTTCTGATTTTATACTCTGGTCAGATGTTCTAGTTTTATGGTGGTTAATCTCACCAAGATAAAAGCTTTAATTTTTTTATTTTAAAGGCTGCTGGTTTATTTATTCCATCACTAGCCACCAGGGGGCGAGCCAAACCCGTCGGCTTGAATTTGACGTCTTCCACGTTGACAAATCTTGATTAATCAGAGGTTCCCTGGTGTTTCAGAGGGTTCTGGACGACTCGGCACAGATCCGAACCGCTCTGCAGGGCTTCGCCTCGGTTCTGGAGGAAATGTCGCAGGTTTGTGACGTCACGGCGCTCCAGGAGCAGCTGCTCACGGCCGACCGCCGGGTGGCCGAAGTTCAAGAGCGCTTCACGGCTCCTCTGTCTCAGCTGCAGCACGCCGTCACCGTAAGCCCGGCCACCTTTGACCTTCAGCTCAATACCCGTATGACTGACGCGCCCATCGTTGTTCGTTTAGAAGGTGGAAAGCATCGAGAGAGAAGTGAGGCAGCTTGAGAAGGACGTGGCTGAGATCAAGAAAGTGCTGGTGTCCCCAGAGAGCTGCCCCAGCCTCCAGAAACAAAGATTCAAGGTAGAACCTTCCTGCCATCGCCGCCTTCACGGCTGGAGCCGCCTTCTGTGCTGATGTTCTGCCTGGACGTGTGTTTCAGATGGTGGAGCAGCGGGTCGGGTCCATGAGGGCCACTGTGGCTCAGATCCAGAGGTGCAAACCAGACCTGGGTCTTCCAGGGAACGCCGAGGAGACTCTGACAGTCTTTACTGTTGTCAACCAGCTCCAGATTCTCCTGCAGGACCTGGAGAAGGTCCGACCCTCAGTCCACCCATCAGTCCCAATAGTTTCGGTCTTTTTCTCGTTCTTTCTCAGAGCTTCTCAATTTCTTTGCTTCTGTAGAAAGTCCCGGCTCTGTTCGCCCAGCAGCCCCTGAATCCGGCCCAGTCCAGAGTTCTGACAGCGGAGCAGACGAGTTCTTCTTCTCCAATCTCAGAATCCTCCCACCTGGAGGCCGAGGTCAGTGTCGTCTTCGATCAGTGTGGCGCCCGTTGACCTGACCGTAAAAATCCGATGATACGGAACAACCGGATCAGAACCACGTCTGAGTGGTTTTAGTGCCCTCGTGTTTCACTCACTGTGGTCAGGCTGGTTTTTGTGCTTCTGGAACATCTCCCGGGGGAGGAGAAGGTGTTGTAGGCAGAGTTTATTCAGTAGAAACAGGAAGGTTCCACAGATAGACCCCTGTGGCTCCTCGTATCCGATGGTGGGAACCGTGTTGGAATGTGTTCTTTGAATGTGTGATCCGCCAGAGAGATCAGACGGAGGGCCGGATCGGGATCGCTCACCTGGGAGAAGACGTCCTAAAGCGGTCTGGAGCGGCACTGCTGACGGTGGAGAGACCTGAACAGAGGTCACCTGATGCGCCCCAGGTGAGGAGCACCAATGGATGTTTCCAGGTAATAACCAGGCTCGGAGAGCCAGAGGGAAGATAAAGGGATTAGAAAGGGGAACGGAAGCCCAGAGGTTCTGGTCATGTGACCAACAATTATTAACAAATCCGCACCGCTGAGAGGCCACAACAAGCTCCTGGTTCCACGTCACGTCAGGAGAGCTGAGAGAGTTTAAAGTTCATCACAACGAAAGTGGAAATGGAGACTGGCGCCAGGATCACGGCGAGCTGGTGGACTTTGGCTCTCCAACGCTTTTATGGGAACGCTGAAGGGACCTGCGGTTCTGTTCTTCTCATGAAGCAGCTTGTGCTTCTGGTATCTGGGTTTAAAGAGCAGCTCGCAGCTCTGGGGCCGTCCTGGAGGTGGTCTCAGCTGGCAGGAACCAGGACTCTGCCCGAGAGTTCCTCGTTAACCTTGGTACTTTGGCAATAGAAATCATGTTAAAAAGGAGCCAAATAACAAAAATAATAGTAAAAATAAACCGCCCGTCTTCAGAAGAACGGTCAGTTTTGGCCGCTGTTCCAGAAACAACCAGGAGACTTTCCAGCGGTCCAACTGGTTTAGCCTGTCGAGAACGAGTCTGGAACCAGTTGGTGTGAGGGCTCAGGCTGGGGAGGGGGAGGAACATCTGGATCTCAGCAGGATCTCAGCTGACCTTTAGTGTCAGAGACACAGGTTGAAGCTCCTGGGTGAAGATGTTTCCATGTCAACAGCTTTAGTTTGGTGGCTCTTCTCCAGAGGAACCATCAGAGGAACCATCAGGGGGTTCTGTCCTCGTAGGAAACGTGCTCAGAAGTTTGTTCCGCTGCAGGTCATGTGATGTTTTCCACCTCTGTACCGACTCATTCTCTCGTTCTTGTCTGTTGCCGTCAGGAGCCCGAGGTCCAGGTTGGTCAGACAGGTGAACACGCACAGGTGAGTCACACGTGGGGAAATCTTTGGTTCCTGGGGGATTTTTCCTGATCCGTCTGCTGCTCTTCAGGGCGCCGAGCAGCTCGCTGAAGCCACTGAGGCAGGTGCATCAGAGGCTTCCTCAGAACCATCGGGTCCGGTCAGAACCCAGCCTGAGTCCCACAGCATGGTAAAAACAGACTCCGCCGAAAAGCTCTCCAAACCCACCTCAGGAGCCCAGCAGAGATGCGTGATCTCCTAGATCTAGTCTAGAACTTCATTACACTTCCAGCTTCTTGTGGAGCTCCAAAGCTCCCCTAGAAGCCTTCCTTGATTCTGCAGCTCCTCCAACGACCCGTTTGAATAGATCCATGAACTAGTCCTCTCCTCCACCCCCCCTGGAACCTAAATCACAGGAACTCATGTCAGATGAGATCCAGCCTGATGGCTCCTCCACAAGAAAGCCTCGATTCCTTAAGTCTCCTCTAGTCCACCCAAGATCTTCCTTTTGAAGCCACCACAGAGTTCCAGACTCTGAATCAGTGGGTCTATTTAGATCTTCTATTTAAACTGGATTCCAGAGATCCTTCCCTTGAAAAAAGCAGGTAACCAAATCCAGAAGCTCCTAACCAAAGTCCCACAGAGGTCTGCGCCTGAAGAGGGCGACTCTAGAAAACCCACTTCTAGAGAGTCTCGAAGCTCCGCTGGACACGTCTGCTTCAGTCGTGGTCCTCTGTCTTCTGGAGTTGATCTGGAATTCTAAAAGGAGCAGAACTTCTTCTAGAAGCTAACGTTCCACCTCCTAATCTCTTCTACACTGTTCTAGATTAGTTCCTCTTGTTGGTTCAACTCTGTAACTTTATGGTTTTCTTCTTCCCGAAAAGAACTTGTGTTTCTCCTACCAAACTAAACCTCTTGCCCCCCCCCCCTCTGAGAACTTTACACTACCTGTGATGTTGTAGCAGCAGATTCTGGTTCTGGTTCCTCCAGAACCGGATCTCAGTGCATTTACATGGCTTAGTCCCAGAGCTTTGGTCCAGCTCTCCAGGGATGTTCTGTTTCGATCTCCAGATGAGACGTTCATCCTCTCCGGCTGTTTGGTCTGCAGCCGCTGATCCACTGACGTGTGGTCGTCACGGCGACGGCATGTTGGCTGGAACAGGCTGGAATAAGCTTGACCGTAACTTGCATGAACTGTTCAGTGACCCGTTTTCTAACGGAATCCTGCCAGGTGGAATCTTCGTTGTCAGATGTTTCCGAACCAGCTTCTGGCTCGTTTGTGTAGGATGTGATGTGGGTCGACCCGGGAGCTAATTAACCTCGTTAAAATGGTAAATCGGCCATGGAAATGCACTGGTTTAACATTAACAACGCCGATGTCGGCAGGTGAAAACTGGAGCGGCCGGTTCTCACCTGGCAGCAGCGGACCGGAGCTTCTCGGCATGAGCTGCTCTTGTACTTTGTTCCTCTTTATTTTTGTTTTTCTTTCTGTCTAAACCAGCACGTAATCTGAATAAATCCAGTGATCCACTCCTCCGTCTCCGTGTCTGTGTCAGAATCACACCCACTGATCACGCATGACACCAGAACACACGCACATCTAATCCTCTAACGTTGGACTTCGGTTGCACAGATTAACGGACTGACTCCGACGTTGGTGGTTGCTCGAGAAACTCAAACCTGCTCGTGCTCTTTAACTTCAGGGTCTCTTTCCTCATTTGAATTTTTTTTCTTTTATAGTTCCAGATTCACATCCAGTTCAGGGAATTTGTAGTTTTTGTAGTTTAGTGATGAATCAGTAGATCTGAACCCAGTTTCTAAACTCCAGCTGTGTTAAAATGATTAAAATTGCTGCTGTGGGTGAATCTGGGCTGGAGTTTGAAACATTTTCTTTAAATTCTGCATTTGACACTTTTGTGAGAAAGAAATTCAAAGAATTTCACTCGATCTCTGGAATCAAACCGAAGCCGTTTGGTCCTTTCAGGAGATCCGGAAACACTCCGGAGATCCTAAATAAAACAAAGGAAAAGTTGCTCCAACCGGATTAGGGTTTCTACACCGTTAATGAGCTTTGGTTCCTCCCACCGGCTGGTTTGTTGACTGGGCGTTCACATCCTGGTCGGGCTGATTCAAACCAGATCATCTTTTATGGATCCACAATGAAAACAAAGCAGATCAAATGTAGGTAAAACCAACATCTGGAAATTAAACATGGAGGACATTTTCTCAACTGTTTAAACTTTGCTCGAAATTGTGGCCTAAAAACGGTTCTTGTTAGTTTTGGGGTCCTCCTCCTCCACAGGTAAACGCAGGTGTGTTTGCGTTACTGTTCGGACTAAACCGCTCGAGTTCGGCTCGTCTCGACTACGTCCGCCGAACCGTCTCCCTCCGCCGCTGAAGGAAGTAAATAGTCCCACGTCAGGTGGGCGGAGCGGTCAAATAGAGAAAGGGAAACGGGCTCGTAGCTCTGCCACCTGTTCAGGTGGAGTCGATGTTTTAAAAAAAGTGAAACTTGAGCTCGTCTGTCGTCCTCGTCGTCCTCCCGCTCTGGACCGCAGCGCCTCCCCTCAGCGGCTCTGTTGTGTTTATGTCCAGAACCAGAACCCGCGGTCCGGCAGCGGACGGCGCGTCCTGCATGAGTTCCGGGAGCAGCTCGTTCAGCTCGAGCAGCGGCTGCTGGAAGCCCAGAGCTACCTGACAGGAAGCGGAACCGCCGCCATGCAGCGGGACGCCATAGAGAGCCGTCTGCTCACCTGCCAGGTAAGCCCCGCCCACGCAGACAGGTGTTTGTCATCAGCAGTGACACGGGGACTGGCGGGGGGGGTTCAGCTCGTTTGACGCGTAATAATCTTTGTCAGGTTTTAGATGAAAAAGAAAATGTTGCCGCGATCCAGAAACAGGAAGCAGTTTTTCACGTGCCTGGAGTTCAAGTCTTGATGGTCAAACGGGCCAAAATCAAACAGAAACCAATTAATCAATCAATAGTGTGAGACCCTTCAAGACGTCTTGTCTCACAGTGATGATCTCATCTCCTGTAACTGCTGCTCTGCAGGAGATCTTCCTGGAGATCGAGCAGAAGGTGGCGGAGCTGTCGGCACTCGGCCCAGCCGCTGACCCGCAGCACCTTGACCACCCGCAGCACCTTGACCACCCGCAGCTGGACGGACTGGGAGCTGTGGGATCCCAGCAGGAAGTGGTGGAGCTGCTGTCCTCCAAACTGGAGCTCCTGAAGGCCGAGCTGGTCGGCGTCCAGCAGCAGCTGCAGCAGCGGCGCAGCGAGGAGAGAGGCGCGGCGCTGGAGCAGGCCAGTGATGTCACTTCCTGTCAAACACAACAGCGACGGGAAGGAAACGTGGACGGTACCTGGGGTCGTGCACAGAGGCCCGAACCTCAGCTGGAGCGCCCCCTGGAGTCCAGGCTGAAGCGCAGCAGCAGCTTTCAGGAGATTTTCTCATCGCCAAGAAACAAACTGCTGAGACAGAGCAGCCTGCAGCAGCAGAAGGTGGTAGCATGTTGCTGCTTCCTGTTGCCGCTTCATGTTGCTGCTTCATGTTGCTGCTTCCTGTTGCTGCTTCATGTTGCCTCTTCATGTTGCCTCCTCATGTTGCTGCTTCATGTTGCTGCTTCCTGTTGCCTCTTCATGTTGCTCCCTCATGTTGCTGCTTCATGTTGCTGCTTCATGTTGTCTCTTAACGTTGCTGCTTCACGTTGTCTCTTTTACCTGTAATTGTTTTGCTGATCTCGTATTTGATCAGTCTTTATGGTTGTCCACCAGGGGGTGCTGTTCCCCTGCCCAACAGCACGCATGTAGCTGTATTTAGAACCCCCCCCCCCCAAAACAGGAAACCGGCCGGCTTTATCGCCGATGTGTGCGTTTGTTTGCGCAGGAGCTGGAGCAGCAGCTGAGCGAGCAGCGAGGACTGACCCAGGCCATCGCACTGCAGGGCAGCCGGGCTCGACCCCATGACCCGCCGCCGGGGGAGCGGGGCCAGGCGTCGCCATGGTAACCACAGGTTTTAAAACCTTAACAGTTGTCTTAAAAACAGTAGGCTTGAACGCGCTGTCGCACCTGTTCTCCGGTAGCCCCGCCCTTCCCCGTGACCAGGACTCGTGGTCGGACCTTCGCCGCCGTTTCCTCCTGTTGGAGGAAAACTGGCTGCTGTCTCCGTCTGAGGTGACGCATCGTCTCCGTCCTCAATTTCTAGACCAGCAGGAGTAAAAAATAAATAAAGAATCATTTTGATTATCACCTCCTCGGAGCAGGAGGAGCCCTGTTGTGGCGGCGGCGTTACGGGGCCCCCTGCTGGGCGCCCTGCTGGGCTCCCGTAAATGCGTTACCCTGACGACGCTCTCTCTCTGAAGGTGACAGACTCATTTACGGGCGATGGAGCAGCGAAACAGAAACAGAGTGGGAGCGAAACGCAGACCGTGAAGGAGCTGCAGGCGCTCACCAGAGCGCTGAGGGCGCTCGGCCCGGCGGAGACCGCGGTTAGTCACATGACTTCCTGTGATCGGCTCGTATATCGTATAGCTGCCCCCCCCCCCCCACACACACACACACACACACACACACCAGCAGCAGCTTTGAGTCCCCGAGAAAATAAATACGACGGTTTTAGAGTCGAAGATGAAACAGAAAAATCAGTTGTTTCATTGAAATTAAATCTGCGGAGAAAAGGAGAGAAGAAGAAACCGGGTCTGTGGGTCCGCAGGACTCGGGTTTGTTCCAGGTCCTGCACAGGACGCCGTCGTGTCTGAGCGCCATCAGGGACGTGCTGAGGTGGACGGCCGGGGGGACGGAGGACGAGGACGGACGCCGTCGGCGCCTGCTGCAGGTGAGGGTGCCGGCGGGTCCGGGTTCATTCCAGAACCATCGACCCGCTCTCGGCTGTTTTTAAATCTTCGTTTTTCAGACTCTGACCTCAGAGCTGGACGCCCTCGGCGCGGCGCTGACCTGCCAGAGGTCAAAGTTCAGCGGAGGTCAAAGCTCCTGTGTGCCGCAGTGTTTGGACGATGCGTTCAGGGTCCTGTCCGTGATTCGAGCTTCCCTGACCTTCCGAGAGAAGCGGCTCGGCGACCTGAAACAGGAGAACATCCAACAGGTGAGAACTTGGTTACCGTGGATACGAGCTGAGTGCCCCCCCCCCCCCCCCCTCGATGGCTTATTGATGAGCAAATATGATGATGTCACAAAGGATCCGGTTTAATCGACTAATCGATGTGTAAATATCAGATCAATGTAACTGATCAATGTTCCAGCAGACCGCCCAGGTGAGCTCAGGTGACCTGTCCACCTCCTCCATCCATCAGGTGTCACAGGTGGGTCTAAACTTTTGGCGACTGAAGTGGCGCCTTTACGGCACGACTTTTGCTGGACGTCTTTTCCGACTGTTCAGGGGGAGCCGGACCAACCTCTGGCTGGTGTGTGCTGCCATGGCAACCAGGAGAACAGCGGCGTGGAGCTACAGCATCATCACGAGCAGCTCGTCCACAGCCTGGAGGAGCTGCTCGCTCTGGGGCGTGACCGCCTGGACGCGGGTCCCGAGGTGGAGCTCCGCGACAGGGCTGGTCTGAGGCAGCAGCACGCCGGTCACATGGTCAGAGCGGCTACGGCTAACTGCTGCGCGGCTCCACGTCAGAACGCTAAAATCATCTTTAAAATATTTCTGCTCAGAAGTTCCTCCAGTTCCTGGACCGTCACTTTAGGACCCTGCAGTACCTGAGCCAGAGCGCCCCCCAGAGGTGGGAGGGGGGGCTGCAGGAGGAGGTTGCTCGGCTGCGCCGCCGCGGGTTAGCAAAGGCGACTACGATGCAGGAAATACTGCGGGTACGAAATAAAACAATAAAAACTGGAAGTCAACTTGAAGCATAGCTTAACGTTCAGTGAAACCGATGATTCTGTTTTCCAAAATTAACCCCGACAGCTAGAAAAATGTATTAATAATATATATTATTCTGATTACACGATGCTACAATATGTTAGCCTAATATCTTACAGCCTGTTAGCACGTCAGACTCTTCTGAAATGATGACCCCCTCTCTCAGGTGTGGTCGCAGTGGGAGGAGGACAGCGCCTGGGCAGACTCCCTGCTGAGACCCCTCCAAACTTCATTTCCCAGAATGCAGGAGGGGGCTTCTGAGGAGCAGATATCAGAGAAGCTCTCAGTCTACAAGGTAAGAGCCCAGGCAGCTCATCAGGGCGCCGCCGCCGGCGTTTCCTCCGCGCTCGGCAGCCGGCGCCGGTCCAAACCCAATTGGATGATTAGGTGGGAGTAAATGAGATGTTTTCTGTGGGAGAACATGATGTTCTAGAAGTTGTGAGCAGAGAGCTCCAGCGTTATTGTGGTTCGTTCTGCCTCTTTATTCGGGGACTGCAAATTTAGCAAACGACGCTAACGGAACCAGTCCGACCTATTTACTTTGAGGCTAATGCTAAAGCTCATGCTAATATGCTAACATAGGCATAATTATTCTATCTCAGATTATTGAAATTAGCTTCCTCACATACGTCTGCATGAGTGAGCGGGCAGCGTTAGCATTTTCTGTCTCGGCTGTTTCCGACAGGGAATCCGTGAGGTTCTGGAGAACAACGAGGCCCAGTTCGGTCGCGTGCTGGAGGCGGGGCTCTGGCTGCAGAAGGCGGGCTGTAAAGGAGTGGGCGTGTCCACCGCCAACTTAGTTGCTCGTTGGAAAACCTTGTTTGGGGAGTCGGAGCAGGAGCACTCGAGATTAGAGAAGAGGTGGAAGCTGAGATGCAGGTGAGCGGAAGAAAGCTGAGATCTTATCGTCGTGCCCTGAGCTCTGTTCACCTGGAGGTTGGACCCACCTGTGAACAGGTTTCTTCATGACTTTGATGCCCTGGTTGAGTGGATGGGCGGGGCCAGGCGGGTGATTGACACATTGGACCAGCTGTCCAGGCTGGAGGAGGTGGACGCTGACCTGAGCCAGAGACACTTCGTCCAGGCTGTGGTGAGATGGATGTGATGCTGGAGAGCTCTACCAGCCTCCAGGAGGGCAGGTTTTACCTCATGGTTCTGGTTCTTCTCTTCAGGAGCTGACCAAAGACTTGGAGTCCAGATCTGGGCTGAAGGCGGCGGTGGTCGGCGCTGGAGCTCAGATGCTTCAACTGAGAGGAGATGATGAAGGAGATGAGACTCCAGACCCGGCTCAGAGCTGCCTCCAAGCCCAGCTCACACAGGTGGAACTGGACTGGTCCGGTCTGCTGGCTGATGTTCCTGCGGTCCAAACAGCCCTGCAGGAGGTGAGACCCCCCCCCCCCATTACTGGGTTCCAGCTCAGCTGGTTTCATCCTGGACATTTTTGTCTCCTCAGCGGTGGCTGAAGATGGTGGGCCAGCAGGGGGCGCTGCAGGTCCTGCAGACCTGGGTGGACTCGGCTGAAACCCGACTGGAGGAACTTCTGAGTCGGACCCGATCCAGCACGACAGAGCTGAGTCAGCAGCTGAAAGACTGCAGAGTAAAAAAACACCTGAAGTGACTTCAGAACCCAGAACTGTTCCAGGGAGTTAATTCATCCGTCTGGTGCCGCTCAGGATCTTCGGACCGAGATGGTTTCCCATCAGGCCACCCTGGACTCTGTGGACCAGCCTTCACACGGGTGCAGTACCGAGCATGACCACCGGCGGCGCTGTGAGCAGAACCAGTTTGCGGAGGAGCAGGGCGGTTTGAGCCGGAGATGGTTCCGTCTGCAGGCGAGGCTCCAGTGTCGGGTCAGAACATTCAACCTTTACTTTCTCTGACTGTTTTCATCGCCGTGGAAACAGTTTTTATTGGGGAAATGCTAATGAAGCTAAGCTAGCTGGTGTTTGAGAGAACCGTGAGAACCTTCAGGTGACTCGCAGGTTCAGGAGGCGCAGCAGGAGCTGAGGAGCAGAGCGGAGCAGGAGGTCCGACTGCAGCGGATCAGCCGGTGGGCCGCCGATCAGAACCGCTGGGTCCTCGCGGCCAGGACGCCCAGCAGCAGGGCGGAGTTACGGCGGAGCAGAGCCGCCTGCCAGGTCAGAGGTCACGACAGGTCACGACACACACACATTGTAGGTCAGGGTCAAAGGAAACCCTGTGTGTGTGTGTGTGTGTGTGTGTGTGTGTGTGTGGTGTGTGTGTGTGGTGTGTGTGTGTGTGTCAGGCCCTGCAGCTGGAGGTCCGGCAGCAGCTTGCTCTCCTCCAGGAGTTCTCTGGCGAAGACCAGATGTGCTCCCGTCTCTTCAGTCAGACCCAGATGTTGATCCAGACGTGCGAAGGTCTCGGCTCACAGGTCGGCACATCTGTCGCACGTTCTGCTTTGATCTTCTGCCAGTCAGGTTTACATGTACTTGTGAGGACAGCAGTGATGCGTTTTAGATGCGTTTTAAAGTTCTGATGCTAAACTCGACCCGAACTGGCCCTGAAGGCCGCTGCTGATTGGACGTTTCTGTCTCGCGTGCAGGCGGCGTCCGCTGACCAGGAGCTGGCGGCGGCGCAGCAGCTGTGGGAACATCTGGAGGAGGAGCTGAGTCAGCTGGCGATGAAGACGAGCAGCACCTGTCAGAGCCTTCGTCTTCATCAGCCTCAGATCTGCCTGCAGGCCCACACAGATGTTCACCAGCAGCTGCAGGTTGGACCTGACGCCACCCGCCGGCGGCTCGTGGCGAGTCATGTGACCCGGCCCCGCCCACTCTGAAAGTCTCTCTTCTGTGCAGCTTCTTCAGGAGGCGACATCATCGTCTTCCTCAGAGTGGCGTCGGCTGATTGAGGCGGTCTCCGCCCTCAGCGGCGTCGTCAGTCCCGCCGCCGCCGCCCTCCTCGCCGAGCGGGCGGAGCGAGAGCGAGACAGGTGCGTCCCGGGCGCGACGGCGTCTTCGGTCGGCTGACGGATCGGCTGACGGATCGGTCGCTCACTCTCCGTGGTCCCGCAGGTGGAGCGCGCTCCGCTCGGAGCTGCAGAGGCAGCTGCAGAAGAGTGGGCGCCTCCTGCAGGTCTGGGAGGGTCACTGCGGCCGGGCGGCGGCGCTGACCCGCAGGCTGCAGACGCTGCGACGTGACGCCGCGGCGATGCTGGGCGGGGCGCCGGCTGAAGGAGACGTGGAGCAAACGGCCGAGAGGATCAGACGGGTGGAGGTGAGGAAGCGTCTGATGATCCAAAGGTTCTGGTGGAGCTGCAACATTCAAACTCTCCCTCAGAACCTGCTGCAGACGGCCGACGTCCTGCAGGCCGACCTGCAGGGGGCGCTGGAGGCCTCCCGCAGCCTCACCGACCTGCTGGAACCTCCAGCCGCCTGTCTGGTCCAATCAGAACTGCGTCTGTTGTCACGTGACATCCAGGAGACCATCTGGAACCTGAGGGAGAGGTTGGGTCAGCTGCAGGTACGGAGGGATGAGGGGATGAGTGGATGAGGGGATGAGGGGATGAGGGTGAGTGGAGTATTGATGACTTTTTTTCACGTGTTAATCTCAGTTTTTATTAATTTCAGAAACTTTTCTTTCAAACCAAATATTTGATTAATAAAATATTTGGTTTCTTACACATTTGAGGCTGTGAGTGACGCTTAAACTCACACTGACCTACAAATTAGACAGCTGTGTGTGTGTGTGTGTGTGTGTGTGTGTGCGTGTGTGTGTGCGTGTGTGTGTGTGCGTGTGTGGTGTGTGTGTGTGTGTGTGGTGCGTGTGCGTGTGTGTGCGTGTGGTGCGTGTGTGTGCGTGTGTGGTGTGTGTGTGTGCGTGTGCGTGTGTGTGTGCGTGCGTGCGTGTGTGGTGTGTGTGTGTGTGTGGTGTGTGTGTGTGTGTGTGTGTGTGCGTGTGTGTGCGTGCGTGTGTGTGTGTGTGTGTGTGTGTGTGTAGGAGGAGCTGCAGCGGCTCCAGGAGCTCTCGGCTCTTCTGGCCTCTCTGGAGGAGGATCTGCGTCTGTGGCAGCAGCGTCTGGAGGTTCAGGCTGATCAGGTCGGTCACGTTTAAACGTTTTATTCCGGCCGCCGACGTCGCGTCTCTGAGTGGTTTAGTTTACCTGTTTACAAGTTTACCTGTGTACGAGTTTACCTGTTTACAAGTTTACCTGTGTACAAGTTTACCTGTGTACAAGTTTACCTGTGTACAAGTTTACCTGTGTACAAGTTTACTCCGTTTCTGAGATTTCTTCAAAAGTTTGTTTTTACTTGAGATCATTTCTTTAAAGTGAATCAGTAGAATCTTATAAACTGTTTAAAACTCTTCATTTCTCAGTCCTATTTTGATTCTTATTCTCGTCATTGTTAAAACTGGGTCTCACCTGGTTTAAGCAGCTGGGCTCTGATTGGCTGCTCTCATTTGCCGGCAGGGTGGCTCCGCCCCCTCCAGACTCCTAAACGTCTCCATCTGTCCACAGTCTGACCTCCTGCAGCCCTGCGGTCGCTCTGCTGACCTGGATGTGTTGAACGAGCTGAGCCGCGGCGTGACGCCAGACCACGCTACAGCACGCCGCCTGCAGCTCCTCGACCGCCGCTGGGCCGCCGCCGCCGCCCGCGCTGAGGAGACCTGCAGGTCAGAACACATAACATTAGTCTAAGATTAGAAGGAGCTAAAATAATCTAGTCTCATGTCACATGCATAACTGTGACATGAGACGGTTGCATAAAGGTTATTTCAGTTACACGTGCGGGCCAACGGGGGGCGCTGTTTCCCCATTTTCCCACCCTGAAGTTGTTCTGAGCCCCAATAAATCTCCTGAGATCCGAGTTGGATCCATGTATCACTGTCGCATCCACGTTCGCCTGCCATGACGACCACGTTCATCTCATTTCTCACTGGGAACGCCGGCGTTCCGGGTGGGCAGCGAGCTGCAGACGGAGGCGCTGAGGCGGCAGAGCTTCGAGCAGAAGTGCCAGAGCTGGATGTCGTTCCTGCAGCGGACGGAGGACGACCTCGCCGTCGACGTCGCTGCCTCCTACGCCGGCCTCAGACGGCAGCTCTGCACGCACAAGGTGACACGCGTCCCGACGCGCGGCTAAAGGCGGCCGCGGCTAGGCTAACGGCGGCGTGCTGTTTCAGAGGTTCCAGACGGAGCTCTCCATCGGACACCAGATCCTCCATTCGGTCCTGGCGGACGCCCTCCAGCTGCTGCAGCGCGGCGAGGTGGACGACAGGTAACCGGGGCTCCGCCCGCGTCTGCACGCCACGGGCGTTAGCTTGGGCTGACTGTAGCTCCGGGGGGGGGGGTGTCTGCAGGAGCGGCTTCATCCTGAAGCTGGCCCACCTGCGGGAGCACTGGCAGGGGGCGGTGCAGCGGGCCGACCAGCGGCGCCTCCTGGTGGAGGGGCTGGTGAAGCACTGGCACGCCTACAGACGCAGCCTGAAGAAGCTGCAGCGGTTCTTGGCGGACACCAGGAGGCTCCTCCCCTCGGCCGGGCCGGCCCGCTGCGGCGTGCAGCAGCTCCGGCGGAGCCTCCAGGACCTGCAGGTCAGAACCGGAACCGGAGAAATCCGGTTCCAGTCATTTATTTAGGAGGGTTTCGGGAATCAGCGGAAGGTTGACGAGATTAACACACGGTTTCTGTCCCGTTTGAGCTTTGATTAAATCCAGCAGGTGATTGAACAGCAGAAACTGAGCGTGAAGATTTGTGTGGCAGAACTTTAGCAGAAGTTCTGGCAGAATTCTGACGATAAAAGTGAATTCAGAATTTTGCTGAACTTGGAATCAGTAAATCTCCTTGGATCCTCTCAGCGCGCCGAGCTGCAGTTCCAGCGTCATCAGGCTGGTTTCGTCCACACTCTGGACCTGGGCCGGCAGCTCTTCGCCATGGCCGACCAGGAGACCCAGGAGCAGCTGCAGGTGGACCTCGGGACCCTGCAGGAGGACTGGGACAAGCTCCAGAACCTGCTGGGCCGGAGGACAGAACTGACCCAGACCATCATCGAGGTGAGGGAACATCTGCTGCAGTAGTAGTCCTGGACCAGGATCAGGGCCCAGGGCCCGGGGAACCGGTCCTGGACCAGGGTCCGGGGAACCGGTCCTGGACCAGGATAAGGGCCCAGGGCCCGGGGAACCGGTCCTGGACCAGGGTCCGGTCCTATTTAATTGTATTTATTCATAAATAAATCTCTGAGGTTTCTACATTAAAATCTTGATGATCAAAATTATTTTTTTCTTTTTTTATTTGTTGCTGAACAAATTTAATTGATGTGAAATTTAAAAAACAAACCCAACAATAAACATTTGTCTCAGTTCTGACCCTATAAAGTTCCCTCTGATCACGTTAAAATCAAACAGGACGTTTGTCCTCCGCCGACTCGCCCGTTTCTTTTTCTAGTTAATCCAATCGGCTAATCAATGCTAACGGCAGCTGATTGGCTCGTCTGGCAGCCAATCAGCTGCGACGTGTGTCCTCAAATGTGTTCTGGTTCGTGTCTCCGCCTCAGAAGTGGCGGCGCTGCGAGGACGGGCTGACGGACAGCATGACGAGGCTGAAGGACCTGAAGACCAGACTCAACCGGTCCGTCCCAGAGAGCGACGACGAGCTGCAGGGCGCCGAGAAGTCCAACCAGGTACCGACGGACGCCGCTTCGGCGTGCAGGTTTAACAGTCAGAAACGACCTGGGGAGGCGGAGTCAGGGAGCCTTATGGTGAAGAAAGTTTTTTAAATATCGTCAGAGGAGTAAAGATTGTTTACATTTACGACGTTTCCAAGATCAAAACATTCAGACTGAGTGTGACAGGAAGTGACACGTGAAGGTTTGTTTCTCATCCTCCGTGACCCGTCACAGCCTTGATCCCCCTCCCCCGCCCTCCATTAGCCCCGCCCTCAGCCCCGCCCCCAGCCCTTAATCCTCTGTGGGCGGAGAGAGAGAGGAGAGAGGGGCCGACATTAGGGCGCAGCAGGCAGCAGAGGAAGGTCGTCTCCGTCGCCGTGGTGACCACTGCTGTGTTATGGTATGCAGGAGAACGAGGACTCGCTGGAGGACTGGGCGCAGAGCCTGACAGAACTCAGTGCCATGAAGACGGACCTGTCGCAGTACATCATCGCCGACGACGTCCTGCTGCTGCAGGAGCAGGTGGAGCACCTCCACTGCCAGTGGGAGGAGCTTTGTCTGAAGGTGAGCCGTCAGCCAATCACAGCCCGCCGTCCTGATCTGTGACTTTAACAACCTGGTGGTTTGAGTCTGTAGAACATTTCTGGTCTCTCTGAGCTAAAGCTTGAGTTCTGTGGGCAACAACTGAACGAATGTCCACCAGGAACCTAGAGGAACTGCTCATGTTCACCAGGGACCGTGGGGGGGGGGGGGGGGGGGGGGGGTTGTGGTTCCGTGATGTCCGAACGTCTTCAGCTGAAGCTTCACCTCTGTCCCAGGTGTCTCTGCGTAAACAGGAGATCGCAGACCGCCTCAACGCCTGGATCATCTTCCATGAGAAGAACAAGGAGCTGTGTGACTGGCTGACGCAGATGGAGAACAAGGTGGTGCTCAGCTCGGACCTGAACATCGAGGAGATGGTGGAGAAGCTCAAGAAGGTAAAAACCTCTCCCACGTTTCCCTTTCAACCACTGCAAAGGAGCTCTGTCACAGGAACCTTCTGGTTGTGTCGACCGTCTGATGTTTGTGGAACTGTCTCTGGTTCTGGTCGTGTTTGAGGTCACTGGAGGTTCCTGGGTGATGGAGTTCAGATCTCAAAGAGCTGAATGAGTTCCTAACTGCTCTCCTGCTAGAGGCACAAGGCATTGTGGGAGTTGAGAAGTTTCTCTGAAGAGACTGAACAGTTGTGTGTCTTCATGAGAAGATCTGCTCTGGTTCTGCAGCCTTCAGGGTTTCACCAGTGTGTTTTTCTTGCTGGTTCCTGCTGATGCCCTGGTTGTCTCCAGGACTGCATGGAGGAGATCAACCTGTTCAGTGAGAACAAGACCCACCTGAAGCAGCTGGGAGAGCAGCTCATCACAGCCAGCAACAGGACCAAAGAGACGGAGGTCAACGCCAAGCTGAAGGACGTGAGCGACCGCTGGCAGCACCTGTTCGACCACATCGAGACCAGGTGAGGACCAGAGCACTGACCTGGGGTCAGCTGGCCGAGAACTTCAGAAGCTTCTCTAATTTAGCCCGAATGACTCTGTGTTCTGGTGGCATTGTTCAGCTTTAGAGCTGGGTCCCTGGTTCTCTGGGTCCCTGGTTCTCTGGGTGCCTGGTTCCCTGGCTCTCTGGGTCCCTGGTTCCTCTGGGTCCCTGGTTCTCTGGGTCCCTGGTTCCTCTGGGTTCTCTGGGTCCCTGGTTCTCTGGGTCCCTGGCTCTCTGGGTTCTCTGGGTCCCTGGCTCTCTGGCTTTCTGGGTTCTCTGGGTCCCTGGCTCTCTGGGTTCTCTGGGTCCCTGGCTCTCTGGGTTCTCTGGGTCCCTGGCTCTCTGGGTCCCTGGCTCTCTGGGTCCCTGGCTCTCTGGGTCCCTGGTTCCCTGGCTCTCTGGGTCCCTGGTCCTTATGTGTTTTATGCAGCAGGTTTTCTCTGACAGCTGTGATTCTGCTGCAGCTGCAGATTAGAGCAGAAAAGCTTCCAGCCTGCAGAGATTCTTATTAATCCAGCAAAGCCGAAATGGAGCAGAGAAAATGTCTGTTTATCAGTGCCGTCCTGCGCTGTGATTGGCTGCGGGCAGAGTCCTGCGCTGTGATTGGCTGCGGGCAGAGTCCTGCGCTGTGATTGGCTACGGGCAGAGTCCTGCGCTGTGATTGGCTACGGGCAGAGTCCTGCGCTGTGATTGGCTGCGGGCAGAGTCCTGCGCTGTGATTGGCTGCGGGCAGAGTCCTGCGCTGTGATTGGCTATAAACAAGACTTTATTCAGGAGTTGACCTGCCCCTGGTGGCTGGTTCCTGGGTAGATGGGGAACGACAGGTTGATGTTTGAGTCTGTCCTCCATCAATAATCATGTTGTTGTTCATCAAAGGTTCTGTCAGATTATTGATCACTGATTGTTTTTCCATCGTTGTTGTCGATCAGGACACCAGTTCTCAGTAATGAGCTCTTCCAAGGGGTTAAACCCGACCTGGGGGGGGCTGACTTAGAGCCGCCATATGGTGCCTGGATGGAGCTTCTACCTATGGTTCAGGAGTTGTTTCCAGTAGCCATGGCAACAGCTACAGTCATGTGACTTTGTACTTAACTGAGAACCTACCTGATCCTGTGTGTGGGCTCGGTCTGAGGAGGTCACTGACCCGAGCAGTGGTCCCGGGTGCTGGGACAGAGACGCCCCCCCACAGCATCAACAGTAGCAGCGCGTCGCCCGTGTAGAGGGAGCGTGACACACAATAGTGGATTAACCCCCCCCCCCCCCAACCCGCCCCAGTGACTGACCAGCGTAACGAGGTTAAGCCTGTTAATGAGCTGCCGGCTGATGGAATGTTTGTCTGTTACAGAGAAAGTAAACGTTATTTTTCTTTCATTTCATACGAGACGATGCTAACGACTGACGCAGAATGAAATTAAAAAAAATAAACATGGCCTATAAATTCGTTGAGCTGCTTTAGCCTAAAAAAAACATGTTATAGCATGATAGAAGCTAGCTGATGGTTTTTAATGAAGACCACTTTTCCCCAGATTCTTATTCGTCTTTTTCTTGTCGAGCGGATGAAGGATGTTGATAAAGGTCCAACTTGTGGACACCAAGCTGGCTTCAGATGTCCACCGCTGCCTTGATCTCACGTCCTCAGACTCCCGTCGTCCTCTCGTCTCTCGGCGGACGGATTAGACGAGTTGACTCTGACTCTTGACTCGCTTTTGTCCCCCAAAACAAACGGTCCAGCAGCTGCCGCCTGCTGACACGGGCCTTTGTGCTGTTGGCCGTCAACCCCGGGGGGGCGAGTGTGTGTGTCCCCGTTTGCATGAATGAGACCAACGTCAGGCAGATGTTTGTTTTAGTTCCTGCGCTGACGTTTGTCGAATCGCTAAGTTTACAAAGCTGTTACAAAAGATTTACAGTTTCATGGTGATCAGGTGGATTACAGCTGTGTGTGTGTGTGTGTGGTGTGTGTGTGTGTGTGTGTGTGTGTGTGTGTGTGTGACCGGCAACTCGGCAGATTTTCCCAGTGACGCAGCTTCGGAGATTAAAAGAAAGATACAAAACAAATGTATTTAAAGCACCAAATCCATAAAAGCCTGCAGTATTCTCCAGGCCTGTAGGGGGAGCTCTGATTTAGAACGTGTTGGTTTACGAACATAATTGAGACTTTTATTGAATGTGGAAGCCGAACTTTTGTTGCGTTAGCGTAGAGAAGCCTCGTTTGTCACGCTCGTTTCTCAGTTATTCCTCCGTCTGTTGTGTCCCGATGTTTTATTTGGTGACCTCGGGCAGGTTTATTGGAACAGAAGAAGATGGCAGATGGGTGATTTTCCACCGAGGCCCCCTGCTGGGTCAGTGTGTGTCCGCCATCTTCTCGGCAGCTGCACCTGAATCCTGGAGCTTCTGACTCTTTGTTAGCTTTGTTTTTAGCTTCGCTCGTAACGTGACGTCAGAGACCCAGAAAAGGGCCGATGTCACAACGTGGTGGTGAAATATAACCTCTTTAAAAATGGAATCAAATTACAACAATTACCGAAGCCCCTCCCCCCAGGGATGTGGGTGTGGTTATTCACTCGTCCCTGTGGTGGAACGTCCTCGTCCTGAGCTGGTTCATTAGTTTCCTCGTTTTTATTCGCTTTATTTCTCTGAACAACCCCCACATGGACCTCCGTCCTGGTCCTGGTCCTGGGACAGGGACACAACGTCTCCCAGTCTGATGTAGGTCAGTGTGTCAGTGTGACATAATGCTCCTGTTGTTTTGGTGAACGTGAGAGTGTGTGTGTGTGTGTGTGTGTGGTGTGTGTGTGTGTGTGTGTGTGTGTGTGTGTGTGTGTGTTAGGAAACCACCAGTTGAGGTCACATGACCTCGGTGGAAGCTCATTAACGGTGGCGTTTGCGTCCCTGCAGGGTGAGGAAGCTGGAGGAGACGCTGGTGACGGTGCAACAGCTGGACAAGAACATGAGCAACCTGCGGACGTGGCTGTCCCGCGTGGAGGCGGAGCTCGCCGAGCCGGTGGTGTACGAGGTCTGCCACGCCGAGGAGATCCAGAGGAAGCTGACGGAGCAGCAGGTGGCGTCCAGCTTCAGTCTCACCTTCCACCGAGTTTCAAAGAAAGAAACACAAATGCGTTAGAAACAAAGCTAAAAACGGAAGCTAACGAGCGCACTGATGGCTAACAAGCGCTAGCAGTCCGTGGTTCCGGCTCAGGCAGCATTAGACCCAAGACGCCGCGGGGAGGAACCATTAGGAACCAATGGAGGAACCATTAGGCTGTGTAGAGTACCACGGCGTACTGTGCTAAACGCTCTCCGAATCGGGGTTCTGGAGGCAGAAATCGGGGTTTATTATGGGTTTTATCTTTTGGCTGCTAAAGTTCCTGAGCAGATTAGAGGTGAGGAGGAGGAGGAGGTCTCAGATTTGCAAAGACGTGAAGCTGGAATTGGATTGAGGGGCAAAAAAAATGGGAGTTTTCAGGAGTGGGAGCAGAGAGGAGGAGGGCGACGGACGGAAGGCTCCTCTGGGCTTTCAGGGGTTACCACGGCAACCCCGAGGGCCGACTCTGAACAAACAGGCAACAAATTTGCAGCCAGGATAAGTTGGCGAGCCGGTCGCGGGCTGACGCTTTTCAGGGTTGAGACATCAGCGGCGGTTGAGGGTTCCTGGCACTCGCTGAAGCCGCGTCCTTGTCTCCACCTCAGGACCTCCAGCGCGACATCGAGCGGCACACGGAGAGCGTGGCGTCCGTGCTGACGCTGTGCGACCTCCTGCTCGCGACGCCGACGCCTGCGGCAGCGACTCGGAGAGCGACTCCATCCAGCAGACCAGCAGGAGCCTGGACCGGCGCTGGAGGAACATCTGCGCCATGTCCCTGGAGCGCAGGATGAGGTGAGCGCCGCCGGAGGGCAGCGGACCCGCGCGAGGAACCGCCCGGTCAGGTCTCTTTGATGTGCTCAGGATCGAGGAGACCTGGCGGCTCTGGTGCAAGTTCCTGGACGACTACTCTCGTTTTGAAGACTGGCTGAGCGGCGCGGAACTCACGGCGGCCGACCCGGACTCTGCCGACGTCCTCTACACCGGCGCCAAAGAGGAGCTGAAGAAGTTCGAGGTCAGTGTGTCTGTTGTTTGACCTCCAGAACATCCAGTCCAGATGTTTGAGTCACACGACTGGATTTCCTGGTACTTCAGCACCTTTACTGGTGACCTGGTGGACGTTAGCTAAACACGCTGGAGCACCGGTGCCCGACATGCTAACCTGGTTAGACTGGGACATGAGAAACGGACCGGTTGTACCCGGTGGACCCGCTCTTGTTTGGTGTCTAATATTTTGTGGTTCTGGTAGGCGTTCCAGCGGCAGGTCCATGAGCGCCTGACGCAGCTGGAGCTGGTGAACAAACAGTACCGCCGGCTGGCCCGGGAGAACCGGATGGACGCAGCCAGCAGGCTGAAGGAGATGGTCCAGGAGGGGAACCGGAGGTGGGACAACCTGCAGAGGAGAGTAGCCTCCATCATCCGCCGCCTCAGGGTAAGACTGAGCGTCGGCGCCACGCCGCTGATCAGGTGACATCATCATCAGTAAACCTGCGTGGTTCTGGCTGGTTCTGCAGCACTTCACCTCCCAGAGGGAGGACTTCGAGGGGACCCGGGAGGGGATCCTGGTGTGGCTGACGGAGATGGACCTCCAGCTGACCAACGTGGAGCATTTCTCTGCCAGCGACATCGAGGACAAGATGAGGCAGCTCAACGTGAGTCCGGTGCGCCCGCCGTTCACCACTTCCTGTCCGGGTCTCCTGACGCCCCCCGGTGGCCACGCCTCCTGTCTGCAGGGCTTCCAGCAGGAGATCACCCTCAACACCAACAAGATCGACGCTCTGATCGTGTTCGGCGAGAACCTGATCCAGAAGAGCGCTCCGCTGGACGCGGCGCTGATCGAGGACGAGCTGGAGGAGCTGCACTCGTACTGTCAGGAGGTGTTCGGCCGCGTCGCCCGCTTCCACCAGCGGCTGGTCAACAGGCGCCCGGTCAGTCCCGCCCACATATCGATCGCTGATCAATACTTGTGATCTGATTACAAAGCACAAATGTTTGTTTATTGAGTTTCCCGTCTGTTTTTGGGACGGAAGGTTCTGGAGGAGGAGCAGGAACTGTCGGATCTGGAAGAGTCGCCTGGTGTGAATAACGGGGCGACCTGGAGGCAGGCGAGGAAGAGGAGGAGGAAGAGGGAGGAGGAGGAGGTGTCCGCCGCCGGGCAGCAGGTCGCCTGTCACCTTCTGGCTCCGCCCCTGGAGCGTTCGGGCCGCGAGACCCCCGTCAGCGTGGACTCCATCCCGCTGGAGTGGGACCACACGGTGGACGTGGGCGGGTCGTCGCACGAGGAGGATGAAGAGGCCGCGTTCTTCAGCGCGCTGTCGGGTAGGATCGGTGATCTTCTGTGGCCGTAAAGGTTCAGGAAGTGATGTCATTTCCTGTAAATCCGCTTCTGTCAGCCTGAGCAGAACATGTGACATGAGTTCACGTCTGAACCTTTTCAGCTCGGTAAAAGTTAAACTGACGTTGCTGAGCTAACGTTACACACACACGGGCTAACGTTAGCGGCCGGGCTAACGTTAGCGGCCAGGCTAACGTTAGCGGCCAGGCTAACACGCCGAAGGTTGAGCAGCTCTGGTATCTCCGAGCAGCAGCTGCTCACCTCGACTCTCTCTTCCAGACACCAAGTTCACTCAGAGTTTAGCGTCGCTGCGTCGAGCTACGATCAGAGCGGCGATCGCAGCCTCGGGTAGGCGGCACGATGCCCCGTCTCCTGGCAACCCCCCCCCCCATCCTGCACCAGACTCGTTCTAACGCTAAACGACTGAAGTGAAAGTTGCTTGTTGTTGCACTTTTGTCCTCATTTGTGTTGGAAGTTTGAGAACGTGTGAGATGATTTTTAACGCTGATCCGCTAACTCGCACATCGCTAACTAGCACGGGTCATTCTGACGTTACCTGGGATTCTGACTCCGCCCACTTTCCCTTCCCTCCACAGTGGAGTCGGTCGGCGATCCGCCCGTCTGGCACCAGCCGGGATCCCCGCTGAAGAAAGGAATCCCGCCAGAGATCCACCAGCAAGGCTACGTAAGAGCCCGTTGAAGTGTTGCGGTTTTAAAGAGTAACGTGTGTTTACGTGCAGGTGTGTGTCCAGGTGAAGCTGATGTCAGAGTGCAGCGGCAGCGTCAACGACGTCAAGAGAGTCAAACTGATCCTGAACGACCACGAGGAGCCGGAGGATCCCGGCCTGAGCTGCGCCGCCGACACGCAGACCGGCACGGGTAAGACAGGACGTCTCACTCGGAGTAGATTTCCACAACCCAAAATGGGACGACAGGATTTTTAACCACGTAACAAAAGTATATAACTCATGTTTTTTTTACGTAATTTAAAGTTGTCGCCATCAAATTGTTGCTCAGGTGTGATCGACCGCTGGGAGCTGCTGCAGGCCCAGAAGGTCGAACGTGAGACGGACGCCCAGCAGCGGCAGAAGCTGAACTCTGACCTGTGTGATGTCACTTCCTGGCTGGGCAGGGTGCTGCCGGAGCTGGAGCGGCTGCAGAGCTTCACGCCGGCGACCAGCATCCGAGACTTCAAAGTCAACGTCGGGAAGCTGAAGGTTTGAAATAACGGGAGTTTAAAATAACGGGAGTTTAAAGTGACGGGAGTTTGAAATAACGGGAGTTTGAAATAAAGAGAGTTTGAAATAAAGAGAGTTTAAAGTGAAGAGAGTTTGAAATAACGGGAGTTTGAAATAACGAGTTTAAAGTAAAGAGAGTTTGAAATAACGGGAGTTTAAAGTGACGGGAGTTTAAAGTGACGGGAGTTTGAAATAACGGGAGTTTGAAATAACGGGAGTTTGAAATGACGGGAGTTTGAAGTAACGGGAGTTTGAAATAACGAGTTTAAAGTAAAGAGAGTTTGAAATAACGGGAGTTTAAAGTGTCGCGAGTTTGAAATAACGGGAGTTTGAGTTTGAAATAACGAGTTTAAAGTAAAGAGAGTTTGAAATAACGGGAGAGTTTGAAATAACGGGAGTTTGAAATAGCGAGAGTTTATAATAACGAGAGTTTGAAATAACGAGTTTAAAGTAAAGAGAGTTTGAAATAGCGGGAGTTTGAAATAACAGGAGTTTGAAATAACGAGAGTTTGAAATAACGGGAGTTTGAAATGATGGGAGTTTAAAATTACGGGAGTTTAAAGTGACGGGAGTTTGAAATAACGGGAGTTTGAAATAACGGGAGTTTGAAATAGCGAGAGTTTGAAATAACGGGAGTTTGAAATAACGAGTTTAAAGTAAAGAGAGTTTGAAATAGCGGGAGTTTGAAATAACAGGAGTTTGAAATAACGGGAGTTTGAAATAACGGGAGTTTGAAATGACGGGGGAGTTTAAAATGACGGGAGTTTAAAGTGACGGGAGTTTGAAATAACGGGAGTTTGAAATAAAGAGATTGAAATAAAGAGAGTTTGAAATGACGGGAGTTTGAAATAACGGGAGTTTGAAATGGCGAGAGTTTGAAATAACGGGAGTTTGAAATAACGAGTTTAAAGTAAAGAGAGTTTGAAATAACGGGAGTTTAAAGTGTCGCGAGTTGAAATAACGGGAGTTTGAAATAACGAGTTTAAAGTAAAGAGAGTTTGAAATAGCGGGCGTTTGAAATAACAGGAGTTTGAAATAACGGGAGTTTAAAATGACGGGAGTTTGAAATAACGGGAGTTTAAAGTGACGGGAGTTTAAAGTGACGGGAGTTTGAAATAACGGGAGTTTGAAATAACGGCAGTTTGAAATAGCGGGAGTTTGAAATAACAGGAGTGTGAAATAACGGGAGTTTAAAGTGACGGGAGTTTGAAATAACGGGAGTTTAAAGTGACGGGAGTTTAAAGTGACGGGAGTTTGAAATAACGGGAGTTTAAAGTGAGAGCGAGAGTGTGAAATAACGGAGTTTAAAGTGACGGGAGTTTGAAATGACGGGAGTTTGAAATGACGGGAGTTTAAAATTACGGGAGTTTAAAATGACGGGAGTTTGAAATAACGAGGAGTTTGAAATAACGGCAGTTTGAAATAGCGAGAGTGTATAATAACGAGAGTTTGAAATAACGAGTTTAAAGTAAAGAGAGTTTGAAATAGCGGGAGTTTGAAATAACAGGAGTTTGAAATAACGGGAGTTTAAGTGACGGGAGTTTGAAATAACGGGAGTTTAAAGTGACGGGAGTTTAAAGTGACGGGAGTTTGAAATAACGGGAGTTTAAAGTGACGAGAGTGTGTGAAATAACGGGAGTTTAAAGTGACGGGAGTTTGAAATAACGGGAGGGAGTTTGAAATAACGGGAGTTTGAAATGACGGGAGTTTAAAATGACGGGAGTTTGAAGTAACGGGAGTTTGAAATAACGGGAGTTTGAAATAAAGAGAGTTTGAAATAAAGAGAGTTTAAGTAAAGAGAGTTTGAAATAACGGGAGTTTGAAATAACGGGAGTTTGAAATAACGGGAGTTTGAAAAAACGAGTTTAAAGTAAAGACAGTTTGAAATAGCGGGAGTTTGAAATAACAGGAGTTTGAAATAACGGGAGTTTAAAGTGACGGGAGTTTGAAATAACGGGAGTTTAAAGTGACGGGAGTTTAAAGTGACGGGAGTTTGGAATAACGGGAGTTTAAAGTGACGAGAGTGTGAAATAACGGGAGTTTAAAGTGACGGGAGTTTGAAATAACGGGAGTTTGAAATAACGGGAGTTTAAAGTGACGACAGATTGAAATAACGGGTGTTTGAAATAACAGGAGTTTAAAGTGACGAGAGTGTGAAATAACGGGAGTTTAAGTGACGGGAGTTTGAAATAACGGGAGTTTGAAATAAAGAGAGTTTAAAGTAAGAGAGTTTGAAATAACGGGAGTTTGAAATAACGGGAGTTTAAAGTGACGACAGATTGAAATAACGGGTGTTTGAAATAACAGGAGTTTAAAGTGACGAGAGTTTGAAATAACGAGAGTTTAAGAGTTTAAAGTAACGGGAGTTTGAAATAACGGGAGTTTGAAATAAAGAGAGATTAAAGTAAAGAGAGTTTGAAATAGCGGGAGTTTGAAATAACGGGAGTTTAAAATGACGAGGTGCAAAACTTCGGTCTTCTCTTTATTCTTCTCGCGCAGGAGATGCAGAAAAGCTTCACCAGCTACAAATGTCTGATGATCTCCGTCAACCTGAGCGGTCGCAACTTCCTGCGGGGGGCGACGGCGCCGAGCAGGGCGAGCTGCAGGACGCTCTGGCCTCGGCCAATCAGAGCTGGACGCAGGCCTGCTGCAGCCTGGAGAGCTGGGAGAGGAGGCTGCACGCCGCCCTCCTGCAGTGTCAGGTCAGAGGTCAAAGGTCATCGGTGGCGCCGCGGCGTCCGATTTCCCGCTGGGAAACCAACGCCATCCTCTCTTCCTCTCCAGGAGTTCCACGAGACGCTCCACTCGCTGGTCCTGTGGCTCGCCCAGGCCGAGAACAAACTCGCCGTCGCCGCGCGCCGCCGGCCCGCGACCCCCCGGTCCGTCCTGGTGGAGCAGCGAGACGCGCTCACGGTGAGGCCGCGTTTCAGCGGCGGTGTTGCACGTTGGGGGCGTGTTGCTGAGTCTGTGTCGCCCCCTGGTGGCAGGCGCTGCAGGAGGAGCTGCAGGGGCGGCGCCGGCAGGTGAGCTCGCTGCAGGACGTCTCCTCCCAGCTGCTGCTGGACGCCGCCGGAGACGACGGCGTGGAGGCCAAGGAGAAGGTCCACGTGGTCTCCAACCGGCTGCACCTGCTGCTGCGGCAGGTCAACGCCGACCTGCAGCACCGACTGGTACCAAACGCTCGCCGCGGCACGTTCGCTTCCCGGCTCCGCTTCTACAGGTGGTTCTGTGTGTTGCAGGAGGTCGGCCGAGCGGAACCGGCCAGACCCGAGGACGAGGACGGCGCCACGCCGCTTCAGCATCAGGAAGTTGCTGCTCGACGGGCGGCCGCGGTCGGACCGGCACCACCCGGAAGGTGAATTCAGGCCTCTTTTCTAAACCAAAGGACTGTTGTCATGGTTACCATCGGGTCAGAACATTAACCCGACTGACGCTGGCTCCTGTCCCGCAGGGAGGAGCGCAGAGACGCCCCCCCGCCGCGCTCCCTCTTCTCCCGGGTTCTGCGGGCAGCGTTCCCCCTTCAGCTGGTCTTCCTGGTTCTGTTGGTTCTGGCCTGTCTGGTTCCGCTGTCTGAAGACGACTACAGCTGCGCGCTGTCCAACAACTTCGCCCGCTCCTTCTACCCGATGCTGCGCTACACGAACGGACCCCCGCCCACGTGAGCGCCGTCGGCATGGCAACACCAGCACTGGGACTAAAGGTCACCACACATTTCATTTATGAATGAAGGGTTGTTGTTGGATCGGTGACGAACTTTATCGGATCATTATCTACGTGCTGTTTTAAGGTTTTCCCAAACCACCGAAGTGGAACGTCGAAGAAGCACCGAACCGCGGGAATATTCCTCGTTATTCTGTATCGTTTTACGGACGTTTGCGCACGTTGGAACAACATTTGACAGGTTTCGACCCCCAGGGGGCAGAAAAAGCTCCACAGCGCTAACGGGCGAAACGTCTCCGTTTTTAGCCAGTTGTGCTGCTAGCCTCGCGCTCACGCGGTAGCTACGTTTAACGTTAACAACCGCCACCAGGGAAACGACCATGGTTGTCTTGGCAACGGTAACGGTGAAGCCAAAAGCGCTGCGCGACTACAGTCGGCAGTAATATCTGGATTTAGCGGAGCTAGCGGAGGCGTGTTTTAGCTGGTTAGCAGTCAACGTTGAAACCTTTAAATTTTTACGTTTTTTGTGTTTTTTTTTCTTTGTAACTCACCGATTTTTGACCTCGTCGAGCGAAAACCTGCAAAAACAGGATGAAATCATCTGATTTTGAGATTAAAGACGGGATTTACCTGTGTGGAAACGTCCTTAAGCTCCTCCCACTCGCCACATGAATGTAAACGATCCTCTGCTGGGTTTTAGCTCGTTTTCTATATTATTGATCCCATTTGTAAATAATCTGAAGCTGAAAGTCCAGAACAGCAAAAGTGTGTAAAGTTTGATTTATTTTGTGAGTTGATGGGACGTTAGTTTGTCGTCTTGTGTTGATCGACAATAAACTGATGTCAACATCTGGTTGTTTACTGGTTAAAGCGCCAACACGCGTGTTCATGCACGTACAGACACGAGACCACGGAACAAGCGACACAGGACTGAGCTCACAGGTACCATCGCCACGGCGCCGAGGAGCGCCGCCAAGTTCGATTCGTCAATTTCATAGAAAATTAGCATTTTAAAAAATTTAGAAAGTAAAAGATGTTTATCTTCTAACGAACACGTGGACGCTAACTGGAGCTCCATGAAACATGATGGAATCACTGGAGTGTTTAAACTGGGATTAAGTCTCGAAAGATCTCTGGATCCATGTTACAGAAACAGGAAACAGGAAATGGTCAAACCGTAACTTCAGTTCTGTTAACAGTCGTTTCGTTAAAAAGGCCACGGACTCGGTACAAAGACGTAGAAAAACCCCGAAACATCAAAAGTCCACAGAAGAAGAGAAAGAGGTGAGGGATCCTCAGCACATGCACCTTCCCGCCGTTCTGCTTCCGCCACGTGAAAAACACAAACACGGTTTTATAAAAGCCGACAGAAGAACCACGTTCACAGGAAACGACGCCAAAATATCAACGTTTCTTCCAAAAACACTTAAAAACATCAAAACGTTACCTCCAAACAGCGTTTTTGTTTTTTTTCATTCAAGTCTGGACGATGCAAATCGCTCACAGTCCTGTCAAACTGGTTTCCATGACGACGGGGCCGGGGGGGTCGCCGTAGTGCGGCGCTCCCGCCGGCGGACCCTCGTCTCCGGTGTCCAGCGACCACGGGTGTGGGGGGGCGTAGCTGCAGAGGAGCAAAGGTCACGAGACGTTTAAGGCGTTTAATTCTGTAATCTGAGATGAATTTAAAATAAAACGATTTAATTGGACGAAGTTTGAAGCCAAACTGGACCTAAACGTATTCACGGTTCCTGTTCTTACTCGTCATCCATGTGAGCGACCAACAAACTCTGGAACGGCGACGAGGACTGGAGGGGCGGAGCCTGTGGGTTCGGGGCGTTGCCGGGAGGCGCGGGGGCGTGGTCAGCCATGGTCTGGTCCTGGCCTGGGTGAGCCGGAGGTTCTGGGTACTGGTACTGGTCGGAGACCGACTCTGAGCTCGGCGAGGACGACGGCTGGCTGCTGCTGCTGGAGATGTTGGCCTCCAACATCTCCAGCAGCAGGTTGTAGACCAGGACCACGTTCTTCCTCTTCATGGTGGACAGGTGGTCCATGCCTTTGTTACTATGGAGACAGGAAGCACCGCCCATGGCATGAAGGCCACTGTCCAGCGCGAGGACGAGGCCGTGAGAGATCCGGTCTGGACGGTACCTGACGTGGCGGATGTGGGACAGGAGCATGGTGAGGTGCCCCAGACGCAGCGTCTGCTGCTGCGTGGACAGACCCAGCTTGGAGATGGCCCAGACCAGCGCGTCGATCACAGAGTCCAGCAGGCGCAGCAGCCTGGTTCTGCTCGCCAGCTCCTCGGCCGTCTGAGGAGAAGTCGAGCACAGATCTGTGGAAACGGAGGAGTGGGGTCACGTGATCGGGGTCATGTGATCGGGGTCATGTGATCCGGGTCACGCGACCGGGGTCACGTGACTGGACCTGACGTCCTAACTCTGGAGCGAGACATGATTTTGAACGTGGTCGAACGAGATTCGGAAGGTCAAAAGTTCAGGTGAGAGAGCCTGAACCACATGGTCACATGGTCATTTCCACGGGCCACAGCAGGGGGGCAGCAGAGAGCAGGCGGCTCATCAAAGGGAGGAAATCGAAACTTTCCCCTCACGTTTCAGTCCGCAGAAGGAAGGCGTGTGTGTGTGTGTGTGTGTGTGTGTGTGTGTGTGTGTGTGTGTGTGAGAGGGGGAGGTCGATCACCTCAATGAAACCTGAACGGCGTGCGGCGGCGAGGACTATGTGACCGCTCACAACACGCTAAGTTCAAAAAGCAGCCGCCGCCTCGGTGGGAACCAGCGGACGGACTCACTGGAGTTGAGCAGGATCATGGCCTTCAGGCACACGTACTCCTCCCTCTGGAGCTTCAGCTCCCGGAACCGAGCCGTGGCCGCCAGCAGCATGTCGAAGATCTCCATGATGCCCTCCACACACTGACCCTCCTCCCTGAGAGAGACGGAGACAAGCAGCAGGTCATTCTCCCGCCCTGGTGTTCCACAGGGCCCCGTTCTGGGACCGCCTTCATATTTCTGGTGACACCAGGTTTGACCTTCAAACAAAAGCTCAAAGACATTTGTGTTACTGCTAAAAGCTGCAGATGATCACACACACACACACACACACACACACACACACACACACACACCCACACACACACACTTCCTGTCAGCAGGTGAGAACATTAGCGTGAGTGTTCTCTTCCCGCTGTAATCACCGCGACAACAGATCACTTCAGATGATTCGTCTACTTTCATCAGCTAAAACACGGGAGCAGAATCTCTTTGATGGCTTTGATCTCGGCCTCGATGAGATTACGCGGACGGAGTCGCATTCCGGATGTTTTTGCTGAGGTTTCCACGGAGACGCTGCTCCCAGCGATCCAGCGTAACAGAGTGTTCTGAAAACAGTTTTGGGTTAATCTGGGGAGACGTCAGACCTGGACCTGGCTCCGCCCCCCAAGCGACCGCACAACCAAACAGATTAAGTTTAGGAGGCAAACGGATCCACTTCCTGTCCCACTGTCTGCAGGAGCAGCATGTTTACCACGAGCACACGGGGGGGCGGAGCAAAGCGGCTCATCTGGCCAAAGTTGAAGGTCAACGCTGGAGGAACATCTAGTGATTTATTTATTTTTTGGCAGGAAACACGAGGCCTCGGTCCAGGAGGATCACATTTATCTGCCGCCAACGCTGCTCACATCTTTTCTCTTTCAAGGCCCGACTCAACGGCCTGTTTATCGCTCAGCGCTGTGGGAAGATCACGCCGCCGCCGCCGCCGCACGCCGCCGCCCCACCTGACCGCTCACCTGTTGAGTTTGAAGTCCGGAGAGAAGATGAGTTTGCCCGGGTGGTCCACGGACCTCCATATCAGGCCCAGCATCAGGATCTCCAGCCAGCAGCACTTGAGCAGGTTGATCTGGTCGGCCAGACTCAGCTCCACGAACCCTGAGAGCAGACGGACAGACGGAGCTCAGGACCACCGGCGCCATCACGCCACCTGATCACAGTCAGGTCCGCATCAGCTCCTCCGGGGATTCCAAACGGCACCATAACTGAGGAGCATTTTCTCCGCCGGCGCCTCATCCGTCCTCCCACAATGCGCTCATTTTCGCTTCGGAGCGGGAGAAGAAAGAGCTCCAGAAAATGGTCCGTTAGAGGCACATTAGCACCTCCTCTGAGGAGCGACCCGCTGGGCTGATCACCGGCAGTGAGGAGGAGGAAGAGGAGGAGGAAGAGGAGGAGGAGGAAGAGGAGGAGGAGGAAGAGGCGCTCACACACAGCCACACCCACTCAGAAGCATGTTAACATCTGCACAACTGAGCCCAGAACCCCCAGAACCTTCAGTCAACAGCGCACGACCCCCAGAACCTTCAGGCCCGCCCGGGTCCTTACCTGGGATCTTCTTGGCCCAGCTGATCATGAAGACCAGCTCCTTGTCTGCCAGGTTGGTGAGCGACATCATCATGCTGGCCTCGGTGAAGGGCTTCTTCAGGTCCTCCATCAGGTAGATGTCCGGAGGCTCCGCCTCCATGATGCGGGAGATGAACTCCTCCGGGCTCATGGCCGCGTGCTGCTCGTGAGGCGGCTGGGGGAGGCGGGCCAGCGGGGGCTCCAGGTGGAGATGCCGCTGCGCCCGAGAGCCCGGGTCCACGCGGACCAGAGATCTCCCCGAGTACCGAGGCTGGAGGCCTCCGCGGCGCTGCCGGGCCCCTCTGTGGCCGCAGCGCTCGCGCCGCACACCTGGGAACAGTGACATCACCACATTTAACCACCGTCTGCGTCAATGAGGCCGAATCTCGCCGGTTTACGGCCGCTGCCTCCGTTCGGACCGTCCCGAGTCGGAATCTCGATGTGTTGCATTAGGGGGGATCCTCACAGGAAGCTAGCGGCTCCATCAGCAGCGACTCTCCTCGGCCGTGTCGCCGCGCTCAAGCACATCATTTGCACACTTTGTCAAATGTGTGACACCGGCCGACCGTCAGACTCCGGAATATTAGTTTGACATTCCTGACATCTTTGCTCACTTTGGTGAGAGGACTGATGATGAGGGTTAGCTTAGCGCCTCTGACCTAGCCTGGCTGGTCACTCTCTCCTCCACACAGAAAGTTATGACACAACTATCTGGACTGACACATGCTAAGACAAGCTAGCATAGCAGGAGAAAACCAGCTAGCAGCTAGTTGTTGTCCGGTACCCACCACACTTCATCATTCCCACTTCGTAGCACTTCCGGAGGCGGCAGGCCTGGCAGCTCTTCCGGCGGTTCTTGTCGATGGTGCACTGGTTTGTGGCGGGGCAGATGTAGTTGTTGTGACCTGCAGAGAGCAACAGGCGTCACGCGGGTGACGCGGTCGACTGAGGCGAGGAACGCGTGGCGGCGGCGGCGGCGCCGGTACCTTGGATGCTCCTCTTGAAGAAGGCCTTGCAGCCCTCGCAGGACCACACGCCGTAGTGGTAGCCGGAGGCGTAGTCGTGGCACACGGCACAAAAGTGCATGTCGGCTTTTCCGACCGCGGCGGAGCACACGGATGAGTTCAGCTCCTCGCCGGCCTCCTCGCATCTCTTCGGGGGCTTGATGGAGCTGCGGGAGACGTGTGAAAGAGGGACAACTTGACATTTCGGAATTTTTGCCCATCAGTCGCCCGCCATTATTCTTCCGGAGGATTCTCGCTGTCAGCGCGGCGTTTCAGATGACCAGAAAATTGCATCGGAAAACTTCGGCAATGTTGAGTGAAACAATAATGGCTGTAAGAATCTGTGGCGTGGAGCCGCCGTGACATGATGATGCTAATCTGAGGGGGAAAAAACGGAGCTTTTCAGCCACAAAACAAGGATCTCATGAGGACCCAATCTGTGGCGCCCATTATTGAGCTAATAGCGACGGCACCGCGCTAACACCGGCTAAAGCTGTCACTCGTCACCGAGGCTAAAGCGGCGTTCGACAGCAGTTCATCGTTTACAGCTCGAAAACCTGCTGCGCCGCCAGTGTGGCGGCGTGCACTAACGCGTGCACGCTCGGTGGTGGTCATGCATGGTTAGCGCCGCTAAACCCACCTGTTAGCGTCGATGCTATGGCCCTTAGACTCCAGCCAGGGCTCGTTGTAGGGGAAAGGCGGGGGGCAGTGCAGACTCAGGGAGGGCAGGGTCGGGTGGTGGTGGTGGGACGGCCAGAACGTCGAGGGGCTCTCGGAACCCGGCGCCCGCGGGTAGCTGAGGAGGGAGGGGCCATAAAAGGTCAAAGGTCCGTGGCTGTACTCGTGGCTGCAGTCGGTGAACGGCGACGAGATGCAGACGGCGTGACCGTCCATGGTGGCGGGGGGGCTGTAGGTGGCCGGCAGCAGTCCCGGGGAAACGGGCCCCTCTGGGGCTTTGCTGGAGTCCACCTCCTGGAGCTGAAGTAGCGGGTGGACGTCCAGAATGGGGGAAGAGGCCATGCCGGGGGGGGGGGGGGAGGGGTGTCTCTATGACGACGGTGATGAAGGATGTGACGAAGAGCCTCCGTCTATCGCATCATCTGACGGAGACGAGTCCTGTAACAGAAGTAACAAGTGTCACTGACCGGGGGGGGGGTCCTGTGGTGATCCTGTGGTGATCCTGTGGTGATCGGGTCATTCAGACGTGAAGGATGCTAACACGTAGGAAAACTCAGACCTGCCTGCGGCGACCTTTTGCACGTTCAGGGACGCTGGAGGATCAACAGGAGATAAACCAGATCCACCGCTGCACATTTGGACCGAGATAAGGACGTTGGCAAAGATCTATAATCTGATCTGTACATTAGAGTTGAGCAAAAGGCTGAAATATTAACGGAGGATCAGCAGCCGGTCTGGCCACACAGACCCGGAGTGTGCCAGAGGTCCGTTATCTGGTTAATCAGTACCAGAATCGGCATCCGGGAGCCGCAGGAGGCCTCTGAGACAGAGAAGCTAACGGAGCAGCGTTGGAGTCAACACATAATAATGGCTCAGTCACCGGCCAATCAGAAACCTTCCTTCCCGAAGGACCCGCCCACTCGTCACGGTCCATCGCCAATGCTGGAGCGAGACAGCAGAAGAGCCGCCGCCAGACGGGTCAAAGGTCAAGTCCCTCACCCGTAAAAACACACTCGTCAGGACCAGCAGGACCAGCAGGGCCAGTAGGGCCAGCAGGACCAGCACTACACCACACCAGCACATTTGCTGAGTCTAGAGGGGGGTCTGGAGGAATCCGGGGGGGTCTTTGGGGGGTCTAGAGGAGTCTGGAGGAGTCTGGGGGGTCTAGAGGAGTCTGGGGGGTCTAGAGGAGTCTGGGGGGTCTAGAGGAGTCTGGGGGAGTCTGGAGGAGTCTGGACGAGTCTGGGGGGTCTAGAGGAGTTGGAGGAGTCTGGGGGGTCTAGAGGAGTCTGGGGGAGTCTGGACGAGTCTGGGGGGTCTAGAGGAGTTTGGAGGAGTCTGGGGGGTCTAGAGGAGTCTGGGGGGTCTAGAGGAGTCTGGGGGAGTCTGGACGAGTCTGGGGGAGTCTGGAGGAGTCTGGACGAGTCTGGGGGGTCTAGAGGAGTCTGGGGGGTCTAGAGGAGTCTGGGGGGTCTAGAGGATTCTGGATTGGCCTGATTCTAAATCACGACCAGCCGACTCCCCAACAAAGATCAAACATCGTTTTACAGAACAGAACCGGAGTTAATGTTTGATGTTGGTGGCATCTGTCACCATTCCATGACACACACACACACACACACACACACACACACACACACACACACACACACACACACACACACACACACACTGTGCACGTGCAGCAACAGCCGCTGAAGAGCTGCTAAAAAGGCTGAGAAACTTTGTGGAGTCACAGAACAAACACTAGATTAGAAATAATGACATCCAAGCTTATTGCTGACATTTAGGAGCTCCAGACTTCACTAAATTAAAGTGAGGGCAGCTCCAGACGCTCGTTAGTGACAGCGTTAATGACATTTAAAGCACGACTCACCTACAGGACGCGTGCAGCAGCAGTTTACCCATCAACTGTGCTGAACTGGTTCTGCAGGAGGAGCTGGTGAAGTTTGAGCTTTGGACGCACTGGTGCTCATGGCAGACGGCCACGGCAAACTACCAGGAAGCTAACAAAGGGTCAAAGGTCAACGCTGAAGGCAGCGTCCAACCATGACATCACAGCTGATCGACTCTTTCAGCACCAGGCAGACAGACAGAGAGACAGACAGGCAGAGAGACAGACAGGCAGAGTCAGGCAGACAGACAGACAGTTTGTTTCCATTCTCAGTATTTCTTTGGAAATTCTTTGGATTTTCCTTCCCACTGAACTTCCAAACACATTAAAAGCCTGTGAAATTCCATCCAAACTCCCGAAGAATGTTTGTATCCGACAGTAATGGGATCCGTGGGGAAGAAAGCCCGGTTCGGACCGGGTCCGCCACCTCTGGAGATTAAAACCCGTCCGTCTCCACAAACCTCTCTGTTCCGGCTGCACTTACAGGAAGTGCTCCGTCCATGAAGAGGTCACCTCATCACCTCAAACATGGAGAACATGACGCCCCAAACGAGACGTGGGGGGGCTGGAGGGGGGGGCGCTTCTCAGGCCCGTCAACAACGAGGAGCCCCAGGAACACGGCCCCCGGCCAGCAGCACAGCCCCAGACACAAAGATTCCCAGTAAAACCATTAACCAGCTTCCATTCCACCATTCTCCAGCCCACAAAGCCCACCAGGAGCTGGGGGGGGGGGGGGGGGGCGTGAGTGGGGGGGGACCGTGGGGAGGGGAGCCGGAACGTGAGGGGGGGAGTTGCACAGCAGCCAAAATGCTTCAGCACACCGACGGCATCGTTTCGGACGCCCCACAAACGCACCACACGTTGATCATAAACCATCCCATCGCCATAGCAACCGCTCCGTCCGACCAGCGTCACACAGGATAAATTGGACATTGGAACTATCTGATGGCGTTCGTCCGGAAGATCAATGAAAGCTGGTTTCTACCTGGTAACAGAGACGACAAAATAAGGTTGTTCCTTTGTGGAATGAAGCAACAGAGACTCAGGGATGAGAAGAAGCCTGAATTCAGACCTCTGAGGGGACAGAAACAGCTGGTTGAGTCCAATTATCTGAATACAGTAATCAGATTAGTGAGGCTCAAACGACCGTTCGCAGCGTCTGCCTCAAACAAACCGGCACTTTATTTGAACCCAATTAGCATATTAAACGGTCCAGCAGTCGTGGTGTAATCCCGTGAGCTGCCTCGGGGGGCAGTAGTGAGTCCTGCCGGTGCAGCCTGGGGCAACAACTCGGGCAACTAGCGTTGGAACGTCGCACTGAACCGCGACCAAGACGCCATTTAGCTGCCAAATTTCTGCACTTATCTCCAAAATTTGAATTATTTGATACATAAACTACATATAATGTGAAAATGTTTACCTTTAAAATGTGGATAGCCCAATCTTTAGTGAGAAGAATAATTAAAATAAATGAGTGACGGTTGTTCTGGCTCAATGTCTCCTCCTAGTGGTGCGTTCTGTCATTACACAGTTGCTCACTAGTTTAGCAAAATTCTTTTAAAAAAGATTGAAGATTATTTCAACGTGATATAGGTGGACGGAGGGGGCGTCGACAGTGTTTAGCCCCTCCCACTGCTGCTGAGGTCTCACCTGAGTCTGTCAAACACCCACCAAGGTCATGTGCCCCACACACACACACACACACACACAACACACACACACACACCCAAAACAGCAACGCTGTCAAAAATATGGGCTCATCAAAGCTATTAGCATGTAGCTTGTATGTAGCATGACGTTTGTGTCTGTTGACCCGTCTGCTGGTCAGTACTGGTCAGGTACTGGGGGGGGGGGGGGGGGGGGGCCCAGCTTCAGGCTGTTCTGGGGGGGAAGGGGGGGGGCTTGGTGGTGGAATTCTCATCCCATGAAGGCAAAACCCAGCAGAGGAAGAGCAGAAGGGAGGTGGACCGGGCTCCGTATTTCTGGTACCGGTACTTCCCCCCCATCCTCTCCCACCCCCGCCGACCCCCCCTCCCCCGCCGACTCCCCCACAGCTCAGTTATTCACAGGAAAAGGAATCCAGTATTTACAGCAAGAGCCTGAATATTGTGGCACCAGGAGCAGACTCAAGGCTGGGGGGGAACATCCTCACCCAGAGTTGGAGGAGGTTCTGGATCAGCTTCAGAACCCTGCAGAACCGCTGCTCCGTGACCTTTACCGAACCAGGAACGCTGAGAAAAGTCAGCGATTCTTCCGATCATCCACCACGTGTAGCACCTCTGGCGGTCCCGCCCTCGCCTGTCAACCCAGACCAAGATTCTGGTCGTTCAGAACCGGGTCGGCGACACGCCCACCTGCTGCCACGTGAGGAAACGCCAGACCGACGGCGTGGTTCTGCATGGATGGTTCAGTCAGTAAAAGCAGATTTATGAATAAAACGATGAAATTTTAACGCTTCGGTTTCTTCTTCTGTGGTGCCGACTGGGTTTATTCCCGTTGTTCTGAAACTGACACGACAAAAGAATCAACATCTCGTCTCAAACTTTCATCACTTCAGGAGGTGAAGACAGCAGAAATGATCGTCTATCGGATCTACCCTGGATCAGGATCTACCCTGGATCAGGATCCACCCTGGATCAGGATCTACCCTGGATCAGGATCAACCCTGGATCAGGATCTACCCTGGATCAGGATCAACCCTGCAAGTGTTGACGCACCTGTTGATTAGATTTGACCCGCAAACACGGAACCTGCAGCGGTATCGATCGACCCGACGCGTCACCGGGATCGTGCAGCTGTTCGGTACCTGTTTTTTCCGCCTGGTTCGGTTCCGGGGAAGTTTGCGGAGCCCCCGGGAGCGCCGCGCCGCTCCTGCGCCTCTGCGCGCCGGACAAACTTCACCAAAGGCGGACAAACGTCTGCGGGCTCCGACCCGCGGTCCCTCCGGCGGGAGTTGGCGGAGTTTTGCGGGTTTGCCGCGCGTCTCCGCCGGTGAGGAGAGAAAGTGGACCGCGTCAAAGCGAGGAGGCGCGCCGACACGCGAGCGCACGATGCGGGCGCGTCCTCATCCTCGGCCGGATCACCAGCGTCTCCGCGCCGCTCCGCTCCCTCAAAGCGCACGTTTAAGGTTCGGAGCGGCGCGGATACGTCACCGCGCGCTGGCCACGCCCCGCCCCGTGGGCGTCACGGTGCATGTGCGCGAGGCGGCTCTGAAACTTTAGTAGAACGGGCAA
This sequence comes from Takifugu flavidus, assembly GCF_003711565.1. Classification (NCBI taxonomy): domain Eukaryota; kingdom Metazoa; phylum Chordata; class Actinopteri; order Tetraodontiformes; family Tetraodontidae; genus Takifugu; species Takifugu flavidus. The sequence goes on from NC_079535.1 coordinate 12,656,059, forward strand.
CAAACTACCGCGACGCCAAAGTTGTCGTTTCAAACGCCAGAGTCGCGACGTAATGGCGTCATTTCCTGCTGACGTCAACCAGGTGACGATTGACCAGGTGAAACAGGATGTACAGCACAAGTAAAGAATCACCTGAATTTCCATCTTTGAGCGCGCGTTAGCTAGCAGCAGCACGCACTGGTGGGCGGCGCGCGCGCCCCCTGGCGGCCGGTCTCAGCTCTTCTGCCGCCACCATCTTTCTCCAGCATTCCGTTCATCTTGGCGTGCGTCTGGGCGCGCGCATGTTAGCGGTAGCCGCATTAACTGGAGACCTTTCCTGACATTTGTGTCAGCTTTAATGATTCAAAACAACAATTACTCCGTTTCCTTGACGATGATGTGGGCAGGAGTCCACGCAGAGTTCATTTTCTAAACATTGGAATTGTCCTGGGAGGCTTTAATTACTGCCAACGTGCACGGTCTCAAACCGAGCGCCTACTTTCCCACTCAGCTAATCAAAAGCTCCGTAATCATTTTCATTTGGGGCCATTAGTCACTTTTGTTCGGCGATTAGAGTAAAGCTGATGTTCTCGCTGTTCCGTCTGCGCAGCTCAAAGCCGAATTTCCTTTATTTGACTCCCAGCCGTGATTTATATTCCTCTGGCTGCTCGCGGTTCTGCCTTCACATATTTTACGGCTAAAATGAGACGATGAGCTGAAACCCGAGTCTGTTTAAGGTCATTTCTCGCTAAAAGGCGACGCCGTGACGGTTCTGGCCTGGCGCTATCGAAGCATTTTTACATTTGACGGAAAGGAAGAAAAACTGCTGCGTCACCTTCTTCGGTTCCGATCCTCAGCCGTTAGCGATCCAGTTAAAGCTAACTGGTGCGAGTACATGTCAAACCCAGCTAACGCAAAGCTAATTATCGCTTTTTTAAACAGAAACAGCTCTGCGTTCGGCTACATCAGGCTAATGTTTACTGATTAGCTTCTGCCCGTTAGCATCCAACGTTAGCGCAGCATTCTTCTCGTCCAGCAGCGCAAACGCTAAAGGAACGACAACTTTTCTGCCGATTTCCTTTGATCAGCGTTCCGACTTTTCCAGGAGGTCCGGGTGGGGTCAGAGGTCAACCCTGAGGCATCGGCGCAGGTTTGTTCCCCATCGGTCGGGATCGGTGCTCCACGTCGTCTCCCGCTGGCACCAGCAGCGAAGACTAAAACAATCAGGACTGACGTCACCCTTGACTGTCCGCCAGCGTTTAATTCCGACTTGGATCCGGCCGGCGGGAGCGTGTGGGAGGGAGGTTACCTTGAACCCTCCGGACCTCCAGTCTGGTGGAAATCCTTCCCTTGTCTGGGAAATTTAAGGCTCTCTCTAAATTCCCTGGCAGGACGCAGGCTGCTTCCATCCTTGACCCCGTCGACATTCCTGATGTCGTGCTGCAACCGGCCCCTTGCTTCTCCTGGATCCTGGTCCTAGTGTTCCCGTCCAAGCCTGCCAAAGCCAGACCCGTTTCTGGGCTAGTCTCCGGGGAAAAAAACCCCCATGGAGAACAAGATCTGAGGGTCCACATTCAAAAATCCGGGATCAAAATGTCCGAGAACAGATTTCCAAATGTATGATCGGACTGGGAGAGAAGCCTGGTTTGACTGGTCCGGTGAGCAGACAGTTCCTGTCACCACCAGCTGGAGGAGGAGCTGCAGAACATCCCTCAAATGACTCAAAATTAGCTCAGAACATGAGCGGATGGAGGGAATTAGACGCTCGGAGCAGCACTCTGCTGCCATGGACACGCGGATCCTTAACTGGCCGCACCAAAACACGCTTCCATGTTCTGATACCGTGCTGGAGAACCCTGGCCTGGACACACCGAGGAACGTCTGAGGAACGCAGCGGGGGACAGGAGGAACCAGCCAGGCCGTGGGAATCGAGCGGGTTCCTCTGGAATTTCGGCGGGAACGGCCCAAATGTTTGCTGCTAAAGTTGAGATTTGGCTGAATGTTTCGATTTAGCCTCCAGACCAGGCAGCCATCAACCGTCCGCAGGCTCCGTGAGGCCTCCACAGGTGAGCGTTGGCAGCCTGATGCCGTACCTGGGACCTGGGAGAGCTCCTCAGCTCTCGGCCGGTCAGGATGCTGCTCATTAGCATCGTTAGCGTTCAGATTTATGGGTAATTAAACATCTTACAAACCCCTGAACTGGTTCCAGTGCTGAAAGAGCCACTGGGATCACGGTGCCCCCCCCCAGCCGCCCTCGGCTGTAAACCCCCCCAGATGGTCCCTGTCCCACCTCACAGCTGTGAGGGGTCCCTGCAGCCTCCCACCAGAGGGCGCCAGAGTCCAGCTCACACCAGGTCGGCGTGAACGTGGAATTAGGACGGTGGGATTCTGGAAGGCAGCAGGATTTCAGAGGTGATCAGAGCAGCTTAACGTCGTTAAATCTGGGCCTTTTACAGTAAACACAGTTTTATTAGCAATCAGATCCGTGTTTGCTCTCCTTTAATCCGCTCCTGGAATCCTGAGGTCCTGAGGGCTTTAGGGAAGAAACGGCGAGGAGACGGATGAAGACGCAGGCAGGAGAAGCAGCCTGAGGCTTCGCCGCCGTCGCTCCGCTAACGTTTCCTTTTTATTATCCTCCCGTCTCCGGTCAGACACGTTGAAATCCGGAGTAGGATCAGGAAACGAGCCATCGGGAGGGGGGGCGACCTTCAGGGGTCAGGTCTGGACCCGCCTCCGTTAGCTGAATGCTAACAGTTAGCGTCCCTGGATCATCTTCACGGGCGGCAGCGTCCCGTCTTTAAACATCTCCGCTTTGTTCAGCTCAGGGAAAAAGTGAGTGACAACCACTGACGACGAGGAGATGAGGATAAAAAACTTTATTGATCCCACATCGGGGAAATTACACGTTACAGCGGTAGCCCGTGGTGTACGATACAGAGAAGTACTAAAAATAAAAAGACTCTTATATTATGTACATTATACAGTATAAACAGAAATTATGTACAGAAGGAGTGTGAGACAGTGAAGAAAAATGATGCAGTTACCTGACAGACCATCATCACCACCATCATCATCATCATCACCACCACCACCATCATCATCACCATCACCACCATCATCATCATCACCACCATCATCATCACCATCATCATCACCACCACCACCATCATCACAACCACCACCATCATTATCACCATCATCATCATCATCATCACCATCACCACCACCATCATCACCATCATCATCACCACCATCATCACCATCATCACCACCATCATCACCATCATCATCACCACCACCATCATCATCATCACCATCATCATCATCACCACCACCATCATCACCACCATCATCACCATCACCACCATCATCATCATCACCACCATCGTCACCACCACCACCATCATCATCATCACCACCACCATCATCACCATCATCACCACCATCACCACCACCATCACCACCACCATCATCACCACCATCATCACCACCATCATCACCATCACCATCACCACCATCATCATCATCACCACCATCGTCACCATCACCATCATCATCATCACCACCATCGTCACCATCACCATCATCATCATCACCACCAGGAGCTGCTTCCAGAAATCTGCAGCTTCCATCAACACTGAAGCATCTCTAAGAAGCCTTTAGGAGCCGCGACCTTTGACCTCCCAGATCCATCGTATTCACCATGGTTTACACAATCCATCCAACCTTCAAAGTTTACAAATGCTTTGCTGGATTAGGAACCAAAGTAATGAACTAATTTTAAATGAGTGTGTGAGATCTAGTGAGATCTAGTGAGATCTCATCAGGTTCCAGATGCCAAAAACAACAGCAAAACACAGGACCGTTAATTTCCCAGGATGCAACGGGACATTTGTAGCAAATTCTCTGATCTTCAGCAACAAGATGCTGGAAAAAAAAGTTTTCGTTTCGTTTTCTCCCACTTATCCAGATCCGGGTCGTGGGGGCAGCAGCTTCAGGACAGGCAGCCCTCCCCAGGCAGCCCTCCCCAGGCCACCTCATCAGCTCCTCCGGGGGCCCCCCAGCCACAAGCTCGGACTCCTCCCGGATGTCTTCTCACCCCCTCTAAGGCTGAGCCACCCTGCGGAGGAAGCTCATTTCAGCCGCTCGTATCCGCGATCTCGTTCTTTCTGGGACGTAGATCGACCGGTAGATCGAGAGCTTCGCCTTCCTCAGCTCCTTCTTCGCCACGTAATATTTTTAATTGTTTCCTGTCAGAAAAGCGCCAAATGTGGGAGGTGTAATAACCCTGGAGCGCCACTAGAGGGCAGCGCCGACCCGCGTGTGACATTTGCAGCCTCCAATCACAAAGCAGGACGGAAGTGGTCGTTCGTTCTCCTGTAGTTGGCGGGAGAAGTGAGGCAGCATTAGCGGCTAAACGTGAGCAGCTTTGATGATCCTGCAGTAAAAACCAACCTTGTGTTTAGCTCCATTAGGCTAATTGTCCCAGCTAGCTTCCAGTAACTGAATCTACATGTTCTGGAATTTAGGCAGGAAAAATCCCAAATCTTCAGCCGGAGGAAACAACCGAAGCTGAGACGAGAAGTTTGAGCCAGACAAAATCAATAAAACATCTCCAGCGTTTGTCGGAGCACCGGGCCGAGCTCACGCGCTGGCACGGAGATCAAAGCCGGCAGATGAGGGGGATTCGGGAGCGCCGGGGGCAGCGTGCACGTGAAGCCGCGCTCTGAAAAAGGAAATTCGGCTCAGGCCTCCTCGAGGCTCTGAGGAGGATCCGGGAGGGGAAGCGAGGAGCGGCGGATCAAAGATCAAAGCAGACCCGACCACGCCCACGCTGCAGTTTCACCGCCACGTTCTTCTCGCCGATCCCGTGGCCCCGCCCACTTCAGCAGGTCCCCTCCTGGACGCAGCGTCGCTTCATCGCCACGGTCCGAAAGGCTGCTCCACGGGGGTCAAAGGTCAGCCGACGTCTTTAAAATGTTTCAGCTGAGCAGCAACTGAAGACGAGACAATCGGATCAGATTTCATGGACACACACACACACACACACACACACACACACACACACACACTCACACACCTGTTGGGAGCCCTGGCTGCCATGGCAACGTGCTGTAACTGTGTACACTGACCTTTGACCTTTGACTGACCTGAACTTCACGCGTCTGTCCACCAGGGGGCGACGGCGGCGTTCACAGCGTCGTTTTCTGCCCTTTATGTGGTCGCGGCCCTCAGGGCAGCAGGAAGCGGGAGATCCATTTACGCGCTTCCTGTGCAGCACAAAGCCGCTAAGCGCCGCTCGCCAGATCACATGACCAGGCCGGCGGTGGCCGCCACGCCCACCCAGACGCCGCGTATCACCTGTGAAGCTGCGGTCAAACACAAGATCAAAGACTGGATCATCCAGAGTCGGGGGTGCTAAAGACGTCCGATGCTAATGCTAATGCTAACGGCGAAGCGTCTGCTGATGTTCAGTCTCCGAGAGTTCGGCTGTAGCTTCGCCGCGTCCTGACCCAAATCCTGCAAGTGTGTTCCGTCTGTGGAACAACGGATCAAAGGTCCCCAGTTTCAGCTTTGATGACGTCATGCTAATAGCAGGCTAAAGATCACGGGGCAACGGCAACTGTTGCAGCAGCAACTGCAGGTTTCACCGTCACCACGGCAGCCTAATTTGATTAAATGTTCCTTAATGAGACGAGGAACGTCGGGAACGTCGGGAACGTCGGGAACGCCTCCCGGGTCTCCTGGTACCGACTGTGGGACACGTCTGTCGCCCATCTTAGCCTGAACACGGCGGCTACGCTAACTACGACAGGATAGAAGGAGGCGTCTCCTGACCTGTCCAGTTGGAGCAGCAACAACCTCACAGACCGATGCTCTCACACACACACACACACACACACACACACACACACACACACACACACCACACACACACACACACAGTCCCCCCCTCCGTGTGACCAAACAACAGGTGATCAGCTGCACATGGGTGAAGTGAGGGAGGGGGACCATTCATTCATCACACACACACACACACACACACACACACACACACACACACACACACACACACACAGTTTGAGAGCACTTGAACAGCAGCTAAACAAACTGAGGCCCTCAGGTCACAGAGGGAGCTGCTATTAAACCAAAGTTCAAAGAACACACACACACACACACACACACACACACACACACACACACACACAGATAGATGGACACTTCACCACTAAATGACCAGCTCTAAACATGTCTGGTGTGTGTGTGTGTGTGTGTGAGCTGGACCTGCGTCCTCACTCAGCAGGACGGCTGTCAGGTGACCTCTGGGGTCAGACCGCTCGTCAGAGCTGCCGACCTTCTGACCCCCGTCTGAGACCACACCAGCAGCCAGAAGATGCCACCGGCCGGACCCTGGGGGCCTTCACGCCCCAAACCAAGACGAAAAGTCTCAGGAATCGAGCCGCGGCGGCGGCGGCCACCGGGGGCGCTGCCACTCGCCATCACAGCGCCACCTGCAGGACGGACGTCTTTAACCTTTAACCTTTGGGCAGCGATGCTCCCAGTCTCCCCACCAGTGGGAGGAGATCGTGGGCGACTTTTTTGGTTTGTTACCATCTTTATTTTATGTTTATTTTCTAATTTCGTTGAGCTGGACGTCGATCGGTTCCGTGTTATTGCAAACACACGTTGATTCATTTAAAAAGGAACAAAATGGGGCTTCAAAACAAACAAAAATAAAATAAACCTGCATGAAAAACTGTGGTTAAATAAGATGGTTTAAACTGCTAAAATGCTTCTTTGTGCCTCTAAAAATGCTAAACACGCTAACAGGATTTACAGCGCCGTAACGCGAGCTCGCCTCTTCGCCTTCGACCTTCGACCTTCTGACCCTCGACCGCCGCCCCAGCACGTGACCTTTCCCAGCATCCCCCCGGATCCCCGATGTACAGCGGCAGCTAGCAGCTAATGCTAACGTGGCTGGGTTCAAGCAGGAAGAACGACGGAAGCGCCCAAGTCCCAAACCTGGAGCGTAAATCAGCCGTGACGGCGACGTGCACGAGGACGGAAATAGACGTTAATTAGCCCCTCAGACCATTTACACCAGCGGAGGATCATTAGCACCGGTTTAATGAGGCGGCTAAAAAAAGGAGCAGAAGCTCACACTCCCTGTGTGTGTGTGTGTGTGTGTGTGTGTGTGTGTGTGTGTGTGTGTGTGTGTGTGTGTGTGTGTGTGTTCTGATCTGGATCAAAGGTGAGATTATCTACTTTAACTTCCTGTCTCCTCTAAAAGGACTCTGTCCCACCACAGGGCAGCTGGGGGGTGGGGCTTCTTCAGGCTCCGCCCACAGCAGGACGACCACGGTGCCGTGTCGCCGTTGTGACATCACAGGCTTCGGCTCGTCAGCGCCGTTAAACGGCTCTTTTCTGACCCACCTTCATATTTTTCCTTTGAAGTTTCCCCCCCCCAGCAACAAAAACTCTTCTCAGTTTTATCAGCTGAATTTCATGTTTTATTGAGTTTTAAACATCTCGCTGGTGTTTGCTGGAGAGGAGGAGGTGTGTGTGTGTGTGTGTGGGGGGGGGGGGGCATGATGGGAAGTCTGGGAAAGCTTTAATGACAGACTGGTGGTGAGACGCAGACAGAGCCGTAACCATGAATCACCTGCTGATTAATGAGCAGCTTCCCATGAGCGTCTGATGCTAACGCAGAAGCTACGCGGACGCAATCGGGCAGATCGAGATGGTGGTGAAGGGGGGGGGGGGGGGGGCAATAGTTCTAACCAACATGATGGTTTTGTCAGCATCAGCGTGTGCTAGCACGCTCAGCGTAGCAGCTAACAGGCTAATCTGCAGCAAACCAGCCGAGTGAGCCGAACGCTGACTCACATCTGCTGCGCTCATCAACCTGCTAACGTTCTTCAGCACTAGCGAGAACCTGCTAACGTTCTTCAGCACTAGCGAGAACCTGCTAACGTTCTTCAGCACTAGCGAGAACCTGCTAACATTCCCGGGAACATCGGAACAGAGAACAGAATCAGCAATTCATGAACCAACGTGCAAACGCCAGGCTGACCCGAGGCGTGTCGGGTTAGAGGAGTTAGCTCCGTTAGCCATGCTGGGCTCAGGCTAGCTCACTAGTGCTACGGCTAACAGTGCTGCGGGGCTGCCTGGGGGCCAACAGTGCTGGAAACTGTTTAAAACACCCATCAGAGCCCTGATTGAGGGTTTACACCAGGACTCGCTACACCTGTATTAGCCCCACATGCTAATTAGACCCGGCCGCAGAGACGCCAACAAGAAACCGGCCCCGTTTCTGAATCCAGAACTTTCGGAGAGAAAAAATGATCCAAGTTATCCTGAAAATCTTTGTAGCTTCTTTGCTCCAGCTGGTAAATAATCCAGTAAATGATGGTGTGAGACGCGAGATCCGAAGGCTTCCCGCTCCAAACGGCGAGAAGATCCCCCGTTATTGGCGTCAGCCGCTGTAAATCTGTCAGAACCGCCTTCGGATCTAATTTTACCCGCCTGGCGACGCGCCCGTTGTCAACGTAACGACCATAAACGTGTCGTTAGCCTGACGGATGGGCCGCAGTGGCTGAGTTAGCTTAGCACAACACCCACTGGAACCATGACAGTGAGCATCAAAGTCTCATTTACTCCGGTCCGGTCCGGTCCGTTCCGGTCCATCAGCCGGGGCGAGCAGCCGGAACCACGTTAGGGGCCCAACCTTCATCTGGGTCGGATCAACACACGCTAACGCTACAGAGGAGCCGGGGGACGTTCGCTAACCTTCTTCCTGCCAATGAACGGACCAAACAGAACCGGTTCCTCCGTGTCTCAAATCTATTAATATCTCAGCGTAGATGTGAACACCCCCGTAGAGCCCCCACCCCCAACACACACACACACACACACAACACACACACACACACACACACACCCCGATGTCCACGTCCACGCTGGACGTCTTTGTGTGGCAGTTTGTTATCAGCAGGAACCCGAGTCGGGACCAGACAGGAAGTGTTACTGTTCCCACCATAACTCAGCGCCACTGCCCGCCGGCCGGAGCATCTCAAGCACGGCGCCGCCCTGGTGGAGCCCACAGAACCGCCTCAAGGACTCGTGAACGCCCCCCAACGCGACGCCGCCCTGCCTTTAGAACGCCAAGTCATCGCACATCACACGACCTCACGGATGCGTCGCCCAGCAGCGGGTCACAGCAGGGAATCGGACCAGAACCATCAACAGAACAGATGATTGACAGGAACCCAATTAATAATGTTCTAACACACAATTAGGACACAATATCAGCTGATTTTGAACGCAGCTTAAATCAAAAAGATAAAGCTGAGCCTCGTGGTCGCCCCCTGGTGGCGGGGTTGGGAACACGTGTGTGTGTGTGTGTGTGTGTGTGTGTGTGTGTGTGTGTGTGTGTGTGTGTGATGACGTCGCCCCCCCCCGCGGGCGTGGCGTCCACTCCCCCGTTCTTACTCCATTTAAAGCCAATGAGGTCACGAATGGATCCGAAACACGGCAGCTTAGCTAACCTGGGATCGCTAACCTCTGGAGGGAGGGAGTGGCGTCCTCCTGCCATCGGGGACAAGCGAGAACAAGACCGGAGGTCGGCACCACCGTCCAAAACTCCCAGAGAGCCACGTTACCGTGACAACAGCCAAACTTGGTCACTGTAATGAGGTCCAACGTTAGCATGAAGCTAATTTAAACACTTTTTATGGTACCGCTGACGTAGCATTAGCTAAGCCGATGCGCGATAGAAAAGGCTTTGATCTGTCAGCGGCGCCCGGGGCGACGCGGCGTGGACACACCCCTCGCCGCGCTCACCTGCTCCCTGCCCAGACAAGCCGAGGTGGGCTCGGCGAGGGCGGCGTGTTTAAGCCGCGGTCGTGTTTGGAAGGGCGTTGCTCGTTCGCCAGGCTGGAACGGCGGCGTCTCTCCGCCTCCCCGAGCAGATCAAGAGGTTCTGAACCGGGCCCACGGGCCGCGCTGGCAGCCTCTCGCCGGGCTAAAGCGCCAGATTAACGCAGATCCGCGAAAGTGGGAAAATATGCGGCGTGTCGCTGGCGTGCGTCAGCTGTTGGCGCTCGGCGCCGCGCGTTGACTGGAAACATGTGACGCTGCATCGTTAGCAGCAACGAGCAGGTTTTGCTAGTTTCAGCCGCCCGTTACCCACGGCAACCAGGGTTAGCCGACAGGTGAAGTCAGACCCAGGGAGAACCCGCTCATGCTAACAGAACCCGAGCACAGCGGTCTCACGATGAGCACCTCCTCCGCCCAATCACCAGCTTCCTGTTAGACCTTCACGCCCAGACAGGCCGAGAGGCGGGAAGCTTCGTTCCTTTAACCCCTCAGAACCAAACGGGAGAATCGTGTTGCTCCGAAAGCCCCGAGAGTCCGAGGAGCCGCCGCTTGTTGCCAACTCTAATCTCAACGTCTGCTGAGGATTCGCTCATCTGCATCTTTGAAGTTCTGCCTGATGAATTCCTGAAATTGGGTCAGGCTTTGAAACCAATACCATCGTCTCTGAGTGGATCCAGCCGAACCCGGGCCGGCCGGCGCTCCTCGCCAGCATGTGTGGGAATCAGAAGCAGGTGTTTGAGAGCGGCGGCGGCGGCGTTGCTCCCGCCCGCCCACATCTGGAGCCACGCGTGATGAACGCCTTCAGGGACAGAAGGAAACGGCGCCACTCAGGGTTTAAAAACGCAGCACGCCTCATCGGGGCGGCGCTCGGGAACGTGTCGCGTCAGGTAGCGATGACGCGAGCGAACGACGAAACGCGACGCCGACACGCAAGCGGCGGCATTCCTGACGGGGCGAGGAAAGGCTTCGATGCTAATGTTAGCGTTAGCTCTGCGGCTGGTTCTGATCAGGACCAGAAAACGAGGGTCATGTGGAGCGTCGTGGCTTCACAGAGGATCTCTGGGCTGCTTCATAGCGCGTCCGTTAGCCAACGCGCTAAAAGCACATCTGGCTCGCCGACTCGCTCCTGAAGCTTTGAAGCGGGCGCCAGCGCCCAGACCTGCCCGCACGGTCGGCTGCGGTGCTGGACGCCGCTCAAGGAGGCGGGGCATCGACAGGAAGCTCGTGAACGCATCCTGTTTCACATTTAGGAGGAGGGGGGGCGTCAAATATCTGAGCTCCGACCTGAGCTGTGCTGTTGGCGTGACCTCTGACCTGGAAGGTCAGGGGTGAAGTGGCCCGTTAACCTCCGCCTGGCCCCCCTGAAGGAAGCGCCGGCGTGCTGGTGACCGGGCCCACTTCCTCCCGCTGTGGTCCACGCCGCCGTTAGCTGCGTTAGCTCGTCCAGGAAGACGCCGCCTGTGAGGGTCACATGACCAGTGTGGAACCTGAGCCAGAACCGGACACTCGTGCTTCATCACGTTAAGAAGAGGCTCGTTAGCGCTTTAAATACGATGACAGCTGACCAGCGTGGGGGGGGGGGGGGGCGGGGGCTGGGGGCGGGGTCATCCGCATCAAACCGGAACGTTCTGGTTGTAACGTGAGGAGACTGGGAAGGTTGTGGGCGTGGCCTGATGCTTTATTATTCGCTCTCGGAGTACAAACACGATATTCCGTCTGTGCTCGTGTTTTGAGGCCTCCTCCTCGCTTTGATGTGCACGGGTCAAGCGCCGGCGCCCCGCTCGCTCCCGAGGCGTTGGAACATCTGGGAGGGCGCCGCCAGAGAGGCCGGACTTGGCAGGCGGCGGCGAGCTCACCGGGGCCTTTCATCTCTGTTTGAACATGTGGACTTGGCTCGAACCTCGCGAGGAGGCCGAGGCGTGGCGGCGCCGAGGAGCAACCCGGCCCACCTGCTGTCCCCGGGAGCCCCGGCCAACATTCCTGCCGCCGACACGGAGCCATCAAATCTGTCACGATTAAATCAGCACAAACATCAAAAATCAAGATTCTCCTTCGGTCCCTGAACGCACCAGGGTTCAGAGGATTAGCTCAACTTGGAAGCTAACGACATAAATCGACCTAAACACCTGCCCCCCCCTCACCTGACATATTGGATTTCAGTTAAACATCAAGCCGTCGCGCCACTCCGTCACCATGGCGACGGCTTTGTGTTGCTCATTTAAATGATCCACAACGGCGAACGTCAAATGGAGCATGAAGACAACAACGAACCGCTCGTCAGCTTTTACACATCAGTTACTTCCTCCAAACAAGCGTGCGCGCCAACGTGCGCTGGTCGTCCAGGTGTGAGGAACGCCGACTGGTCAAATTTCACCGTTGCTAAACGATCGAGCTAACTGGGTCCACAAGCACAACTGGCTTCACGTAGCTTCTCGATGCTAACACTGTAGCCGGGCCTGGAGGTTCTGATTCAAGGCTAAATGTCATGTCATCATCTCAGGACTCAGGACATTCGTCTCCTGTAGCTTAGCTTAGCGACTGTAGCTTAGCGCCTGTAGCTTAGCTTAGCCCAGGAAGGCGCGCTATGTTGAGCTTCCTGTTCCATCTCCTCCGTTTATCTGTCAGCACACGTTTTTCCTCCACTTTCTTTTGCAAACACACGGTTCCTCTCGTGCACGTTCACGTCCAGTCTGAGACACTTTTATGGGCTTCAGCTTTCAACAATCAGAGCTGGACACAGAAAAGTGAGGAGCACAGCAGCAGCAACGATAGCAGCAGCAGCAGCAACGATAGCAGCAGCAACAGCAACAATAGCAACAGCAGCAGCAGCAACGATAGCAGCAACAGCAACGATAGCAACAGCAGCAGCAGCAACGATAGCAGCAGCAGCAACGATAGCAGCAACAGCAACGATAGCAGCAACAGCAACGATAGCAGCAACAGCAACGATAGCAACAGCAACGATAGCAGCAGCAGCAACAATAGCAGCAACAACAGCAACAACAACTAAGTCAGTCGTGTTTAAGACCTGTGATATTTATGAAAATCGCTCCATCAATCAAAGAGTAACTGGGAAAATCTGTGTGCGTGTGTGCGCGCGCGCGCGTGTGTTGGGGGGCTTAATTGCGAGTCATTTGTGAATTATTCACTAAATATTTTGTGTCCTTTTGTCCTTTTTAATTAATTAATAATAATAATTAATGGAACCTAAAGAGTTTAATCAGCGAGAAAAACAAACAAACGAGGAGTTAAAAGGAAAAACTCACCGACTTCCGCTTCCGTTTCTGCTCCACCGGCGACCAAAACCCGCTGCGTTACCTTCAAACACCGTTTGGGTCGTTTGGTACCAATTGGGCACTAATTGGGTCACGTGATCCACAGAGCCCCAATCAACGGATCAATCAACGGAGGTGTGTTGCCTTCAGGTACAGGCGGACTTCGGACCCGAGGCAACTTTGCGTTTGCAAAACCAACTAAAATCTCTTTTGACAACTTTTACCAATTCTCCACTAAGCTAACTTAGTCGGAAAACTCAAAAAGAGATAAAATATTATAAAATTGCCGTTATTTTTAAAACGAACGGATGCTCTTTAAACAGACGCAACCGTCCAGTGCTAATGACGTCACAGCGGCGCGTCTTTTCCCGTCTGACGTCAGTTGATTGAACATGGAAGCACGAGGTGGAACAGCGGAGGGAAGAGAAGGACAGACGGTAAATGTTCAACACAAACACCTTTAAAACGATGGTTTAGAGACGACAACGTAGAAACGTCTCCGTCCTGGTGCGAAGACAACAAAACAATCACGTATTTACAGCAAAGTGTCTCCGACAGATGACGAGTCCGAGCGTCTCGGCCTCTAAAATCCACCCTCACCTGAGCTATGCCATCAGCTAGCTGTAGCTTAGCGCTAACATTTCATTTTCTCCCCAGAAAATTCCTGAATTTGAAGAAACCGACGTGTAATAGTTGCGTGTGGGTAGAGAAGAACCAGTTTGGACCAGCAGCCTTGACTGGAAGCGGTTCCAGTAATAATCTCCAACTGGGTCAGCCGCTGAGCGCTGAACAAACATGTGACCTGAGCGGATTGGGATTGGGATTCCACACGGTTTTCCCATTCTTCCCAACAACAACTGGCGGGTTGGTGAACATGCGGCGCGTTAGCATCGCGGACGTGCGGCGCAGCTGCTGGCGTTTTCACGCGGGCCAAACCGACGTTAATCATTTCCCCAACTGTCATTAAAGAGACGGACGAAGGGTCACACCTCGTTGGCCTGCAGCTAAACGAGGCGCGCAGCGGCGAGGCAGCTGATTGGCTGCCGGGCCGTGTGATCACACTTACTGGGCCAGAACAGTTTTCACTAAAAACCCAGCTAATGATTAGCATCAGGCTAATGCAGCGCTGCCCACAAAGGAAAGACAGAAGGGAGAAAGTGTTGGTATAAAATACTTTAATAAATAATAGGCTCGTTCTAAGAACAAAGACCAAAGAAAATCCACTAACAAACCAAGACTTCTGACCAAATATGTACAAAAAAAAACAATTACAGACCGAGTCGAGTGGGACAAGCATGAAAAGGCAGCTGAGAAAATGGGATGTCGAGACTTGAAATACGCTTTATTATCGCAGAGAAACCAAACTAAAACGTCCTGTGGAGGAGTTCGTAGTGCAGAGACAGCTAGCATGACGACGCCAACACACCTGGTTCCCTTCATTAGACCAGAAACACGGGGGAATAACAGGGCAGAGGGCCTCCTGTTGCTATAGCAACGGTAAATCTATGACTGATCTTTTCAAAGATTTGGACCCTGTTTTTAATTCAAACTATATTAAAAAAAATGTACGTCAAACCTTTGGGGTTTAAGAAAAAAAAAGTTTGGATCACTAAAATCAGCACAGAAACGTACATTAGCATTAGCATTAGCATAAACTTTGTGGTGATTTAAATTATTTCCATGATTTGACTGAAACGCTCAAATTGCTTTTTCTTGTAGCTGCACTGAGCAGTAAAACCAAACGAAGATATTCGGGGATTAAAATTTATTTCTCGTAATTCCGACTTTAGATCGTAACTTTCTCCCGAATTCCGAGGAAGCTAATTTTCTCTTCCGCTCGGCTGTTAACTTTAGCACGTTGACGCGTCGCTACAGCCGGAAACTGGAGCGCTAGCGCCGACGTGGTGACCTAAAAACGGAATGACGCGGTTTCAAAACAAAGCGGAAAGAACAAATATGATACAAAAATCATTTAAGTTATTAAATTCAAATATACACAGGCATTTCTTCATATGTACATATTTACACGGCAACAGAAACAGCATTTACGAGGGACGAAGAGCTGCTAGCGGGGATTTTTTTTTTCCCTTTTTATGAGTTTATTTAAACGCTAAAGGAGGAGAAAAGAGACCAAAGTCAAGGCTGAAGGCACTTTTCCACCAAATACTGACAAAACGTCATGAATGTAAACAAAAACGCTGTTTTTTGTCCATATTTTCTTTAAACTGGGAGCGCGTGAAGTGTAGAAAAGGCCCGCAGGTTCAGGCTAAGGCAGGAGGTCCGACCCGAGCCCAGGAAACGGACCCGACCGCTGCCCAGAACCCCGAAGACCACCGGAGGCCCGTGGGGGTCCGGAGGATGTGGCGGTGGCCGGGGAGCAGCCTGTAAACATCAGAACCACCTCGGAGCGTCGACCCGTTTCCTGCCGTTGTTGTTCCGAGCTGCAGGTGAAGAACTGAAGATAAAAGAACATCAAAGCGTCACTTCCTGTTCCCGAAGGCGCCGCCACGACTTCACACGTAGTGGTCTCTAATGTCCTCGCTCAGCTTGGCGGCGTTTAAGTTTTTACAGCGGTTATCTTTCGGGCTGTACGGCGTCCGGTGCGGCGCCTTCACCGGGCCGCGGCGCGAGGTACAGATGAGCCCCGCCCTGGTCGCCGCCCCCCTGTCCTGCCCCGCCGCCCCGGGGCACTTCAGCGGTGGGCACTTTTCGCCAGGGCCCACCCTCTTCTCCTCGTCTTCATCGAGCTCCCCCTCCAGCTCCGCCTCCTCCACGCCCTCGGCGCCGTCGCCCGTCCTGTCGGCCCCGCCCATCAGCTTCCTGCATTCGTACTGAAGGTCCCTGTCGCGGTTGTCCTTGGCGGCGTTGCTCCGCAGCGGCTCCAGCTGGTTGTTGACCGTCATGTCGTCCGATCGCGCCGCCCTCTCGCGTTCTTTCTTCCTCTTCCGGGTCCAAATGACGCAAACGATGATGCAGACGATCCAGAGGAGACTGAAGACCACGCCCAGGACCGGGACCAGGTAGCCTGAGGACCAGCCCGTTAGCGTTTAGCTCTGTAGCGTCACGTGAAGAAGAGCTGATCATGTGACTCACCGATGGGCGGGGACTCCACCTGCGTCTCCACTTTGACCTCCACCACGGCCAACATGACCGTGCTGTTGTGGCGCTTGGACAGAGCGTTGATGATGGCGCTCGCCGCCTTCTGGATCCGCCCACGGTCGCCGTCGCTGGACAGACTGTCCTCCTCGAAGGACTGAGACAGAGCAGGAGAAACCGTAAAAATGGAAGCGAGGACGAGCAGATGTTGTCTGACGGCTTCCTGCGTTGCCATGACAGCAAAAAAAAAACATTCCTGGTTTGTTTTTGCTGGTTTTAACAATAAAGTTTTGTCCGTTTGAAGTCTCACTGGGGCAACAACACAAGAGGGGGAAAAGAATGAAAGACTCATTCTAACATCTGGCGCCCCCCTGCTGAGACCGCAGAGGGCGGAGCTAATTGCCTAATAAGTAGCTGGGGGGGGATTATCTGTTCTGGGGGTGTTCAGGGAGAACAGACAATAGAGCGGAGAACAGCTGCTCCACAGACAAACGCGGAGCGCCTGCTGGTGGCCCCGCCCACCCACGTGATTGACAGGTCTCTCCCCGCCATCATCTGTGAAAGATCAACGGCCTCATCGGTTTTAGCCAACGGCGCCTTTGAGGAGCGCCGGCGTTTTCTACAGATGTGAGTCCTCAGTGGGCGGGGCTAAAGGCTCAGTAGATGTGGGTGGCTGTAAACCCCGCCCTCCTTCTCCTGTAGCTGTCAATCAAAACATCACACACACGCTAATCCCCCCCCCCATTAAGAGCTTAAAATCCTGCAGCGAGAATTGCGAACAAAAAAGCAAAATGCTAAGACGTGAACGTGCAACACCGGCAAGTGTTTGTGTGGCAGTCACCATGGCAACCTCCACCGCGTCGCTGTTGGCGTAGGACAGATCGCAGAGGATGAGCAACGCTCGCTCGTCCGCCAGCGTGTGAGTCACGGGGAGATACCGGAGCTCGGAACAGACGTTCTCCACCGTCGTCCCCTGTCACACACACGCACAGAAAACATCAAGCTATGCTAATGCTAAGACATTAGCTGGCGTGCTAACGTCCCGGAGCACTCCTCACCTTTGGGACTTTGTCCTTTTTGAAGATGAGCGTGATCCGAGCGCAGCTGTCGTCAAGGTAACCGCTGTTGGGCTCACACTGGGTGTTCAGGGGCGCCGGGGGGTCCGGCGTGGAGCACACCCCCCACTGGTGGCACGGCGGCGTGAAGCAGGTGAGGAACGGATGCTGGATGCACTCGTGGCCTCCGGGGCAGGAGGGCGCTGCGGCGTCTGCGGGAGAGGGAGGAGCCTGGAGGCGGCAGGGCCGACGCCCACATCTCACCTGGAAACACGGGGGGGTTTAGAACCGCGGCCCTGGAGCGGCGGCTCACCTGTGATGTCAGAACCGACCTTGGAGCAGCGGACGTTCCCGTCGGCGCACCGGCACGTGTTGCACTCCTCGTCCCAGCGGCCGCCGTGGGGGAACTGGAGGCCGGCGTGATGGCACGATTTCCCGAGTCCGATGACTGAAACGACAACGTGCGGTTTAGGCCCGAAGTTTCCCCCGGAACGCGACCCCAGTCCTTCCCTAGCAACAATCGCTAGGCGCACTCACAGTCCTGGCAGCGCGGGCCGGCGTGGCCCGGCGGGCAGACGCAGCGGAAGCCGTTGATCTCGTCCAGGCAGGTGGAGCCGTCGGCGCACGGGGACGACTGACACTCGTCGATGTCTGCGACGAAAACAACCGTTTTTTCTCATCTTCCAGAACCCTGAAAAGATCCTTTTTCCCAGAAGGCCGTGGGAGAGCGCCCTGACCCGCCGGCACACTGGAGCTCGCCAGCAACCCAAAAGGTTAACACCTTCTTCCTGAAAGGCTCCCTAATCCTCCTCCCAGAAACAATCTACTCGCGTGACCTTTCACCCCTGACCCCTCCCGCCCACCTCGCCCTCTGAGCACCCCAGCCCCTCCCCCCGATTCCCGGGCACTCACTGATGCGGCAGTCGGGTCCGGCGAAGCCGGGGGCGCACTCGCAGCGGAACCAGTTCACGCCGTCCACGCAGAGGCCGCCGTTGTAGCTGCAGGGGGAAACAGGAAGTGAGTTTCTGACGCTAGCGTTGTGCCGCTAGCACGACGGCGAGCTGCAGCTGATCCCAGATCAATGTCCACGCTGGGTATTTAATCCTGCCCGACCCCTCGCCGAGCCCCGACACACCTCCAGTGTTCAGCACCGGCCCCGGGTCGAGGCCGGTGAATGGGGAGAGCGGCGTGCAGCCACCCCCCCCCCCCGAAACCATAGCAACCGCTAATGCCTCTCACTATGGGGGGGGTGAGGAATGTGGGGATGGGGTTTAACTAAAATGGTCACACATTAAATCTGAGGAGCTTTGTTTTCATCTGCCCCGGTAACACCGGACCTCTGACCACTAAAAGGGGGAGGAGCTAAAGGCCCCCTTGTAGGGGGCGTGGCTTGAGGTTTAGGCTTACCAGGGATGAGGGTTACAGTCGTCAACATCTGCAAAAGAGAGGAGAGACGTCAGCGACCGGTTCTGCTGCTTCACTCCGACCACCAGAGGTGACGCAGGTGACCTACTCTGGGTGCACGTTGGCCCCTCCCACCCGTCCTTGCAGACGCAGGTGAAAGCGTCGCCGCTGCCGACGCACGTTCCCCCGTTCTCGCAGGGACCCGAGTCACATGTGCTGTTCTTGGCTAGCAAACAAAAAAACAGAAACCATGCTAAATGTTTCCATGGTAACAAGGGGGCGGTGCCTGATTCAGGTGTCTGACCCGTGTTGCAGGTCCGGCCCCCCCAGCCTGACGGGCAGCTGCACAGGAAGGAGTCTCCGTGGTCGTAGCACGTGCCGCCGTTCCTGCAGGTCGCGGGGTCGCACTGGCTCACACCTGAAACCAGCAAGACCGGGAGTCAGTGAAGGCATCGCCACCAGAGGGTGGCGACCCGGGCGGCGGTTCTGGCGCCGACGTACGGGAGTGGCAGGTCTTCCCCTTCCAGTTGTCCACGCATTCGCAGTAAAAGTCGTTCACCAGGTCGACGCAGCGGGCGCCGTTCTGACAAGGGTTCCGGCCGCACTCGTTCACGTCTGGAAGGTCAACGGGGGTCAGCGCGCGGTCACGTGACCGATGGTGTAAAATGGCGCCCCGCAGCGCGGCTCACCTGCGTCGCACAGCCCCCCTCCCACCCGTCAGGACAGACGCACTGGAAGGCGTTGATCCCGTCGATGCAGGTGCCGCCGTTCCGACACGGCGAGGACGCGCAGTCGTTAATGTCTGCGGGAAGGAGAGAATCGTTAGCGCCCGCGGCGTTCCCCCCCCCCCCCCCCACGAACGTGCGGCGTGCGGCGCCGACTGACTCTCGTGGCAGTAGATCCCGGTGAATCCCGCCTCGCACGAGCAGCTGAAGTTCCCGGCGGGCCGACTGATGCAGCGTCCGTGGGGGCCGCACACGTTGGAGGAGATGTGCCACGCCCCCTTCGGGTGTCGTTGGGCGCCACGGCGACAGTGCAGCTGTCGATCACTGCGGACGACGGATTGTTCCCGTGTGGTTATTGGGGTTTGTGCGAGTGGCGTGTGCGACGGCGAGCCGGCGTTTCACCTCTGCACCGGTGGGTCTTGCAGTGGTCCTTCAGCTCCGAGCAGGTTTTCCCCTCGTAGTCGTCGGGGCAGCTGCAGTGGAAATCGCCCGTCAGGCCGCGGCAGCTCGCCGCGTTCCGGCACGGGTTGGGGCTGCACGGGTGCTTCTGGACCTGCGGGAGGCGGGACAGAGGTCAGAGAGGGGGCGTGGCCAGCCGTCCTCGCCGGCGGCGTGGGGGGCGTCACCTCGCAGGTGGTTCCGGCGAAGCTCGGCGGACATTCGCAGATGAAGCCGTCCGGCAGGGGGAGGCAGCGCCCGCCGTTCCGACACGGAGCGCCGGAGCAGCTGTTCCTCCGCAGCTCGCAGTGCCGACCCACAAACCCCGGCGGGCAGACGCACTGGTGTCCTCTGGGCGAGTCCTGAAAGCGACAGCATTTCATGTTACTGGGCGGGTTCGCGACCTGGCCGGAACGCCACCAGAATTTTCCGGGTCACACCTTGCAGCTTCCTCCGTTCTGGCACTGACCGTGGCAGCTGTTCACGCCTGCGAAGGGAAACCAACAACATCAGCTTCCGATCCAGCGACGCCATAACGGTGGCGGTCAGGTGCTAAAGCTACAAGCTAAAGGATCCATGCTGGGACGGAACGCCGGAGGCGCCGGTCTGGACGCGCATGCATGCAAACACAAGACGGAAAAGTCAGAATTTTAGCCCGGAAAATCGAGAGTTTGGAGACAGGAAGCTGACGCTACGAAAATAGTGATGAAAAAAGGCAACATTCACTGTGCTGACGGCTGAACATTAGCATGTAGCTCATTTCATTATTATTTCATAGTGAGCTGTAAAATCCTGCTGATAAATCCGTT
The DNA here is from genome assembly GCF_003711565.1 of Takifugu flavidus. Classification (NCBI taxonomy): domain Eukaryota; kingdom Metazoa; phylum Chordata; class Actinopteri; order Tetraodontiformes; family Tetraodontidae; genus Takifugu; species Takifugu flavidus. The sequence continues at coordinate 12,676,719 of NC_079535.1, forward strand.
TTCTTTATGAACGTGGACAGAAAACGACAGGAAAAGAGTCATGTTCAGAAACGAGTGAAGCAGCTAGGAGCTAGCCAGCAAAGGAAGCTAAAGGAAGCTAAAGGAAGCTAAAGGAAGCTAAGAGTGCTAAAGGAAGCTAAAGAGTGCTAAAGGAAGCTAAAGGAAGGTGGGAAGGGAACAGCCTGGTGACTGATGGCGTCTGATACTAACTGAGCTCACAGTTCCGACCCGCCCATCCAGGGAAGCAGGAACAGTGAAATCCACCAATCAAGTTTTTGCAAGAGTAAGAATTGAGGCAAGGCCTGTCCAGACACTCATAATGTCTGTGGATGAGAGGGGGGGGGGGGGGGAGGGAGAGAGGAGGGGGGGAGGAGGGAGGGAGGGAGGGGCGAGAGGGGGGAGAGAGAGGAGGGGGGGGGAGAGGAGGGGAGGAGAGAGAGCAGGGAGAGGGGGCAGAGAGGGGGAGAGAGAGAGAGAGGAGGGAGAGGGGGGAGAGAGGAGGGAGGGGGGGAAGGGGGAGGAGAGGAGGGGAGGAGAGAGAGGGGGGGGAGGAGAGAGAGAGCAGGGAGAGGAGGAGGCAGGGGGGAGAGAGGGGGGAGAGAGAGGAGGGGGGGAGAGAGGAGGGAGAGGAGGGAGGGAGAGAGGAGGGGAGAGAGAGGGGGAGAGAGAGGAGGGAGGGGGAGAGAGGAGGGGAGGAGAGAGAGGAGGGAGAGGGGAGAGAGGAGAGGGGGGAGAGAGAGAGAGAGAGGAGGGAGAGGGGGAGGGGGAGAGAGAGGAGGGAGAGAGGAGAGGGGGGGGGAGAGAGGAGGGGGGGAGGAGAGAGGAGAGAGAGGGGGGGGGAGAGAGCCATGAAGCTGTTCTGAAGCACCATCACCAAGCACAAATTAACTCCTCCCACAAATCTTTGCAGGGTTAAAACCCGACAGGTGAGTTCAGGTGAGGTCAAAGGTCAACAGCTTCACACTCATCTAAAGTTTTCACACATTTCATTCAAATACAAGTTAAAGCAGCTCCGATGCCCAGCCCCCCCCCCCCCCATCAAATTCCCTGAAGGCCGACCAGGAGAATTCCGAGTGGTCAGTTTCAGAGGCGGCTCCCGCCAGATATACCCCCCCCCCATCAGCCACCCCCCAACAACCCCCCCCGCCACGCTGTCGTCCTCACTATAAACCGCCACAACACATTAATACCCTCCCAGGAGGTAAGCGGCACCTGTTGGGCTGCTGAAACCAAAGCCGCCGCCCCCTTCCCAAAGACCGCCGCCCCCTTCCCAAAGACACGCTGTCCCCAAATACCCCCCAAATACCCCCCCAGCAGGTACTGACCCAAACTCAGGACGTCACTCTGGCACTTTGGCTAATTTTTTTTATCAATAAAAGTTTCAAAGGAAAAGTTGTTGTTTGGGGGTTGAAGCCACGCGCCCAGCCCCGCCCTAGTCACGCCCCCAGCCCCGCCCCCAGCCCCCCATCCAGGCATCAGAATCCTCCGTGTGCATATTTAGAAGAACTAAAGTGTTTCCTGGATGCACTTGAAGAGGGCGCCGCCTCACCGTAGCGTACATTCTGGCCACGCCCAGTCTGGAGCCAAACATGCCGGCGGTATATTTGGCGCCCGTGGCGAGCAGTTGCCAGGCTGGGGGCTATTTTTAGCTCCACCCAAGTCACCTGGCTCGAGGGGCAGATGAGACGAGCGTCTCGTCTCCCTCACACGCGCGCGGCTGAAACCGCGTCAGGATAAACAAATCAACAAACAGGATTCCCGAGCACGCCGGCGGCGGCGGCGCCGCGGGGGGGGCGTTACCTATCTGGCAGGTCCTGCCGGCCCACTGAGGGGGACAGATGCAATCGAAGCCGTTGACCATGTCGATGCAGGTGCCGCCATGGAGGCAGGGGCCGGACGCACATTCGTCGGTGTCTGGAAAACAAACGGGAGTGTCAACGACATCATCGCGTCTGGAGGCGGGGCCAAAGGACGCCGCCGCTCTCACCTTTGGCGCAGGTGGGCCCGGACCAGCCCGGCGGGCAGTGGCACTCAAAGCCGGACGGGACTTCGTGACACGTCCCCCCGTTGGCGCAGGGATTGGACGCGCAGGCGTGTTCGGCTGAACGGAGGAGACAGGATCAGGGCCTGAAAGGTTCTGGTTGGGAACGTTGGGAACGTTCGGAAGGTTACCGATCTGGCAGTTCTTGCCGGAGTAGCCGTCCGGACAGGCGCAGTTGTACTCGTCCGGCTCCGTGTTCATGCACGTCCCTCCGTTCCTGCAGGGCCGGTTGGTTCCGCAGTAGTTGAGATCTGCCGAGGACAAAAGATCCGATTTGTTCGGAACGTTCGGATTCCTGAAACTTCCAGAGGACTTCCTGATGTAACGTTCGCTGACCGTGGGAACTCTGCCCGCCCAGCTCACTAATCACACTCCACTGTCCAAAATACAACCAGACACAATAACGTGTTGCTACAGTCTGATTGCGGGTTACGAGCGCACCAAAGTCCACGTGCACGCCGGTCCCCGCAAAGGCAGGAAAACCTACGCACACACACACGCGCGCCACATTGTCCTGACCTTTGTCGCAGAGCAGTCCTCCCCAGTTCTTCTCGCAGATGCACTCCCACGGCACGCCGCAGGTCCCGTGCACGCACCCCGGGTACGGCAAGCACTCGTCGCAGAGGGCGCCCTGCCAGCCGTAGTTACAGCTGAGACACAGGTGGGAAACGTTTCACAGTTAGTCTGGTTTTCCTCACATCGTGGGGACCGTGTCCCCGTCCCGTCCGCACGCTCGTTCCCAGAGTTGCGCAACAGAAGCCGCGGAGAAACAGTAAATTTCCCTCATTTCACAAGCGAGGGTGTGTGTTCGTGTTCCCGCTGGAGGGAATTTCAGCCGGTCACACACACCAGAGACGTGAAGTTAACGTTAACTTTCACACTGAGGAATGTTTGAAGAGCCGACCAGATGATTCCGGACCTGTTGGGGAGAATCGCTCCATCCGTGCGCCTGTTACTAATTTTAGGACATTCCTGAGGGTGTGTGAGTGTGTGTGTGTGTGTGGATAGCATTGTTCAGCGAACAGAATCGGACCGTTTCACCAGGCCGGTGTGTTCCTCTGAGTGTGTGTCGCCTGTTCGCTGGAGGTCAGACGTGAAGCGAGCGGCGGCTCCGGCGGATCGAAGGCTGCAGGGTCTCGGGGGGGGGGTGGGGGTGGGGGTGGGGGGGGGTTAGCTAATCTGTTGGTTTATGGCAGCACTCTGTTATTCCAAGGCCAGCACTAACCTTCTCCACCTGTTCTGTCATTTCTCCTGTCGGGGCTATTTTAGGCTTTGACCCGCCCCCCCGGCCCCCCCGCCGCTGCCACGCCTCACAAACACTACAAAATGGATGCCAGGCAAACACTTAACAGTGATATACGGCTGGGGGCCGCGGCACCATGAAATCAGCCCTCCTCTCATCCAGGTGGGAACGTCGACATTTTTAACACAAAATAACATAAAATCGGGATTTAATGTGACAAACCCGGAGCTAAAGCGCCTGGCGGCCCCCTGGTGGCCGGAGGCGCTATCTCACAGGTTACACATCAAAGGCAGGTGAGAACAAAGGAACCATCAGAAGGGAAAAGAAGAACTTTGTTGATGTCAGAGATCCAGATGTGTCTCCAGATGTTCATCTCAAACATCAGGCCAACGGAGATCCGTGACGCTGACTGACGTCTCATCTCAGCCCGTTAGCATGCTAACGCTGGCTAGGAGACGCTCCCCACGCGTCCTGCTGGCAGCTAAAGACCTACAGATAATGTAAACATGTGGGGAAATCTATATTTATTCATGTATAATTACATTTGAACTGCTGTTACGAGACTTCAGCCCTGTCCTGTGTGTGTGTGTGTGTGTGTGTGTGTGTGTGTTGTGTGTGTGTGTGTGTGTGTACTGTTTACTACTGTCCGGCGCTGTGGTCGGCGCTGCTGCCGGCCCACTGCTGGCCGTGCAGCGGTGGCGGCGTGGACAGCCTGTCTGGCTGCTGGAGTGCGGGGGTGAATGGAGGTGGCGGTGCCCACAAGCCCTGTCGCCGGGCTGCTGCTGCCCCATCAATGGGGGGGGGGGGGGGGTAGGGCACGGGGCCGACCGGAGCCCAAAATATCCCAGCAAATAACCCTTCTCCACCACGGCCCCCTCAGGCAACCCACACCCAGAGGGCCGAGCGTGTGTGTTGTGTGTGTGTGTGTGTGAGTGTGTGTGTGAATTATTTACAGACGAGCCTCGCACCTAAATCCAGCCGACGGACTTAGCCCGCTGTTGCCTAGCTACATGTTTGGTGGTGTCACACGTAGGTTGTGTGTGAGAAACAAACACTTTCTGGCTTCTCCTCGGCGCCGCTTTTAGGGATTTTCTTCTTCTTTTCTTCTTTTTCCGTTCTCCTGTTTTTTTAACCCTTCGACCTCCGACTCAGCTCCAGGTTCCACGGATCCGTCTGGCGATCGGGGGGGAGTCCTCAAGGTTCCTGTAGCTAAAGGTGGCGGCGCTACGATGCTAAGGTGGCTACTGTTTTTTTTTGGGGGGGGGCGATTTTCTGAACTTCAGACCAGAAGAGCAAAACTGAAGCGGCTGAATGGATCTGTGTGTTCTGCCTGAGTGGATCCACCCTGCCGGCGAGGCGGGCGGCAGCCATAACAAGGATGAAGAGAGGAAGAGGAGATGGGGGCAGCAGACGGGGGGGGGGGGGGGGGGTCGGGGTTGGAGGAGGAAACATAACAACGGGCCTCACTATCTGTGTTTGGAACAGGAAGCAGAACAATGGCTGAGGGATGGGGGAGGCCCCTCCCACACGTGGGGGGAGGTGAACGCACCGCCACCAACGCCGTGGCCCCTCCCCCCGCACGCACACGCCGCCTCTCGCCAACCTTCCCGACGGCGGGCTCACCTGCACTCCCCCGGCGTGGCGCAGGTCCCGTGTTCCGGGCTGCATCCCTGCCTGCAGACGGCTGGGGAGGAAAAGAGCGTCCGTCAGATCCCGGCAGAATTCCTGCAGAATTCCTGCCGCTTCCGCCGTTTGTGTGCGCTAACAACGGAAACGCTGAAGGTGTCCAGCATTCCTGACATTCCGGCGAACTTCCACGGCGTTCCCGTGAGGCCGGAGCGGCCTTTTCCTACCTGTCTTGCAGCTCGTGCTCAGGTTGGTCCAGCCCTCCATGCACTCCCGGTCCCCCAGGTGGTCGCACACGTAGTGGCCGAAGTAGTCGTCCCGCGGGCGGCACACCTTGTTGCACTTGGGGCCGTAGTAGTGCTCGTCACAGCGCACCCTGATGGTGTACTCCAGCCTGGCGCCGGGGCTCTGGGACGCCACCGTCTGCTTCTCCTCGCCGGGGTTGATCATCCCTTTGTAGATGCTGCGCTGGATCAGCAGCTCTTCGCCTGGACGGGAAGAAACCAACGTTAAAAAGGTCTTAAAGCAGCTCCAGTTGCCCCGTTGGTGCCTCTAAACCAGAGTGGAGCCATGGCTGAAGTTACCATGGCGACGTGACGGGAAGCTAAGTTCCTCTGAATCACACAGTCTGACTCTGCCAGAGGGATTTGACCCAACAACCTGGCGATAACCGAGGAATTCCTGTTCTGGTGCTCATCAGAAGAAACCCACTGAAAGCTGCCAAGAATGTGGACGGAAAAATAGGAAATAAGAGAAAAGTGGAGCAGCGAATGTGCGAGGCCAGCGCGGGATATCCGCCCCGCGTCCTCCAGAGCCGCGCCGGAAATAATAAGAGACGTGAGCAGATGAGGAAGGGCAACATCGGAAAGACACCTTAGCCTCATCTCAAAAATGCTAGCTAACGTTAGCATAAGCTTGTACCAGGAACGAAAGTCAAAGCTGGGCACGATTCTAATGACGGGTCACGTTAGCTAGCTAGCTACTAGCCAGATTAGCTTCAGCGACAGCCGTTTATTCGTGTTCTTCATGTGCTCCTCACATCTCTTCATCACTTGGCAGTTTGAAGCAACTAAATGTTGCCCGAGATTTTATCTGCAGAGCAACAAACGCGTCCACGGCGTCCCACATGGCCGAGGCTCCAACACGGCGCCGCGGCGCTCCGCGCCCACCACTCGCTCACTGCTGTTCGTCTCCAGCAATTAGATAAAAATATGGACCAATGGCGCTGCGGCGAGGTCGTTGTTGCCGGGGAGAGACGCAGCGAGCGGCTCCACGAGCGGCTCCACGAGGGGCGCCGCGGCTGCCCGCCACAGCCTGCTCCACGAGGCGCTCGTCGCCGCAGCGCGGCACCTTCTGACCTTTGACCTGCAGCTCGTTGCCTCTAACAGCGGCGACCTTTGAACTGAGGCCGTCACTTTGTTTACCTCCGCCGCTCATCCGAGGACACAGAGACACAGACCTACGCACGCCGTTTGCTTTCTGGAAAACAGGGAGTGTTTCGTCAAATGAGGGAGAGTCGGCTAAAAAAGCGCTCCGTAATCCAGGTGGTTCCGCCAGATCCCTCCGAGCCATTAAACAGGCAGCTAATAGCCGAGCACATGATCCCAGCAGAGGAACAAACGGACGGTAAACAGGAATTTCATTAAATATTGACTTTGATGATTGTTTGAAGCAGCAACGTTTGCAGGAATCAGAGCGCCAGCAGCCCCGCCCTCTTCTCTACCAGCAGCCCCGCCCTCTTCTCCGCCAGCAGCCCCGCCCTCTTCTCCGCCAGCAGCCCCGCCCTCTTCTCTGCCAGCAGCCCCGCCCTCTTCTCCGCCAGCAGCCCCGCCCTCTTCTCTACCAGCAGCCCCGCCCTCTTCTCTGCCAGCAGCCCCGCCCTCTTCTCTACCAGCAGCCCCGCCCTCTTATCCACCAGCAGCCCCGCCCTCTTATCCACCAGCGGCCCCGCCCTCTTCTCCGCCAGCAGCCCCGCCCTCTTCTCTGCCAGCAGCCCCGCCCTCTTCTCCGCCAGCAGCCCCGCCCTCTTCTCCGCCAGCAGCCCCGCCCTCTTCTCTGCCAGCAGCCCCGCCCTCTTCTCTGCCAGCGGCCCTGCCCCCTTTCCTGCCGGAGGCGGCGGCTTCCCGAAGCGTAAACAGTCACAAAGCCGTGGTCTTCCTGGGGCCCCTGGAAGCGGCTGCCTGGACCTGTTGGCACAAAGCTCAGCGCAGGAAGTGCGTTCACGCCTCCACCTGCAGACGCTGCTCTGATCCCTCTATCATTACAGCGTCGCCATGACGCCATCGCGTGCGTCGCTGCCAGACGGGGACGGAGCTGGGATGTCCTGAGTTAATCTGGAGCAGCACCAGAACCATCACTGGAGAAACTGGGACAAGGAACTCATCATCACACTTTCTCTCCCTCCCTCGCCCTCCCTCTCTCTCTCTCTCCCTCCCTCTCTCTCTCTCTCCCTCCCTCCTTCTCTTTCTCCCTCTCTCTCTCTCCCTCCCTCTCTTCCTCTCCTTCCATCTCTCTCCCACGCCCTTTCACTCCCTCTCTCTCTCCGGGGGTTTTTTAATCTCCATGGCAACCGGCTGTGGTTCACATACAGGTGTGTCACTCGGTGATTCGAACTCGTTTTCGTGTCTCCGTGTGTGAAAGCTGCTGAGTCGGCGTCTGAAGTTGTTCCTGATTTGCTGAGTGTGAAACTGATCCGGGACCTGCGTCGGCAGGTAGACCCGGCAGTCCACCGTCCAGGCCCGACCCGTGCACGCCTGCCCGACCCGTGCACGCCTGCCCGACCCGTGCACGCCTGCCCGACCCGTGCACCGCCTGCTGCTCTCTCTAATTGGCCGCTCCTCTGCTGGAAGCTGCAGGTCGACGCCTGCGCTCCCGCATTTTCCACCAGAATTCCCGAAGGTGCCGGAGATCAAAGACATAAAAGACATTTGCAGTCAAGGTGGAACCGACTTGGACGTGTCCACCGTC